>NW_027413341.1:0-86509 GCF_048544455.1 Silene latifolia
CACTTAAAGTTATTTAATAAAGTACGTTTCCTTATTGTCTTATGATTATCATTGCCTCGGGTAACCGAGATGGTAGTATCCTTATACCTGAGTGGTCCTGGTAAGGCACTTGGAGTATGGGGGTGTTACAGTAAGTGTCATTGTCTTTTGTTCACCTAGAGTTTCCTTTCATGAAAAACGGCTTGATACTTGCGGAGTTGCAGCAACGTGTTTGAAAATTGGAAGTTTGTTGTGTAGTTTAATCTACAAGGTTTATAGAGAGGAGGTAGGTTGTACTGTCATTGATAGGAGTATTTATCGATCTTACCTTATAATGAGTTTAGAGGAAGAGGTTGGAGGAGATTGAGTTCGAAAAGGGCCCCTGCCCCTGCTAGCCCCCTAGCTCCACCCCTTTGCATATGTATTCAGCGGTACATCCGACAATACTGTCTTAGTCTGAACTAAGTTGACTCGACCTGAAACTACCCGACGATGACCCGGAACGACCTCACATACTTAGAGTTAAATCTGATCTCTGCATATAAAAGAACAAAAAAATACTCGAAATAGACCCACATGTTCACTTATCCCGGCCAATCATTGACTTAAAATTAACTTGTACTCAAAATGACTCGACATTAGAGCACCAAATATAGACATGACCTTATCTCAATCTCAGTGAGTTGCTTGTCATGTCTGTTAGTAGTCAGCTGTAAACTCCATGTTTCACGGAGTCTGATTCTAATTTCAGTATGTGTTCTGATATGAGTACTATGTTGTAACTCTTAAGGTGGTGATGTTAGTCTCTAGCATTTAAGATTTCATGTCTATAATTTCAAGTGCATAAATCTGTATTGGCATGGAAACAACAGGTACTCTTATTATGCGCGGTGTTCCTGTTGTTATGGTGGTGGGGGAATGCCACTGCCGCCACTATGGTTAAAGAGAAAATACTTGAAGAAATCCCAGCTGCTAAAATTGATGTGATGGAGTTGGATCTCAACTCATTAGCATCAGTAGAGAAGATTCCATCCATAAATCATTGAGCTTACCTCACAACCTTCTCATGTGAGTATGGTGATCTAAATGAACCTGTTCCGTATTTTAACTGCAACTCTTCTTGGGCAATAAAGACATTTTAAATCAAAAAATTGCCAATTTAAGATATGGGCCAATTCTGTTGAAATTGGACGCGAAAGGAAAAGGGGTAATTTCAGCGTGTAGGGGGGAGTAGTATTTATTTCAGCATATCCATAAAGATGTTTGTACACAACATTTTCTGCCTTACTTAGCCAGAAATGTCATCCTGTGATATTGGTTCTTTTGGAAATTGTGAATCATTATATATCAAGTTTTAAAAAGTTAGTAAACCCAAGGTTATTGTTTCGAAAATTATGAATCATTATCAAGTTAAAAAAAGGTAGTAAAGCTTTCATATTGGTTCGAGAATCTGAAAGAACTTTAAGCACTTTGAAATTGTGAATCATTATCAAGTTCTAGGCGAAGTTATTGTTGTCTTAAACCTCTGCCTACCTGTCTGTTGGATTTCATGACTGAAATTTCACAATTCTTCTCCTCATGCCTATGCAGCTGAACTAAAGAAGAAGAACAGGAAGACCAAGAGGCACCAATTAAATCACTTTTCGGTATGTTTAAACGTCTTATTTGCTTATAAAGTTGTGTTTGTTTTACTCTTTTACTCTGCCCAATATTCATGCTCGTGCTCTTATGATTGTGGAGTCATGTTAAATCGTCTTCACATGAAATTTACAGTAGATATGGAAACTTTGGCGTTACTCAACAAAAGAGATACGAAGTACAATGTATGCTTTTACAGTTAGACTTGAATAGAAGACCCGTTAGACTAGACTTGAATATAGAGAGATCAAACGATAAATAAGCGTAGGAGATGGAAAGGGGGAAGGAAAAGGAAATGTGTGTAATAAGTGAACAAGGGGGAGAGGGGGTCTGAACAAAAGTGTGGGAGACAGATAGGTATGGAGGAAAAGGAAATAAGTGAATATGTGGTGTAAGAGAGAGAGAGAGAGAGAGAGAGAGAGAGAGAGAGAGAGAGAGAGAGAGAGAGAGAGAACCAGTGGAAAGGTGAGAGGAAGGGAAATTATGAAATACAGAACAAGTTATTAGGAGTTAGCATGGTGAAATATGTTGGATATGTTAGATACAAGATATAAATAGTTAGCACGGTGAAAACTAGACATTTATGTCGAAGAATAAGTTACCCGGTTGAAATTTGACATGTTTGTAGTCTTTTTGGTGAGGACCTGAAACTAAATAGTGTTTGAAGTCCTTTTTTTTTTTGGTAAACGACTCAAACTTTTTAAGGTGGCTATCTCGGGAAAAATGGGGGCTACAACATTATTGACGTTAATCACTTGATCCAATAAGTGAAATACTCAAGCTTTAGATTAAGTTTTGAGTAAATATTCTTCGCCTCACTATTTTTCCCAATAGCGAGTTCATCATTTTACAGCCTAATTTTTATTTGCTCATGAATAATTGAGATTATATGATATGCTAAATGATTGCGTGATAAGAAGGATCTTTATTAGTTATTTTAAGTTATCTTGGTGTGATGGTTTGTGACGCCTTCATGTTAGTGTTGTTGGTCAGGTGACTACAAAGACTAAGTAAAGAGGAAAGAGGAGGCAACAAAATGGGGAGACCGAAAGCCTGAAGATAGATGAGCTAGGCTTAGAAGTTTATACTTCTTTAGAGCAAGTAATTTAGTCTCCACTTAAGTCTGTTGCAAGTAACATGAATTCGAGATGACGTGAATTTTATAGCGAAGGCTTACATTCAATATCTCCGAGTTTTTGTCAAACATATTGTACAAAGTGAAGTTGTTGCTATAAAGAGTCCTAAGCGGCATACTTCATCTTTAGTTTCGTAGAGATTGATAAGTTAACATTCACCTTGCAAGTCGGTAAATGTTGCTTATTTGTACACAAAATAATGGTGCTTGTGTTTAGTGTCTCCATAATTCAATGGCACATATGTAGGTATTGGTATTTCTCGCCCGATTCAACCTAGGGAACCAGAAAATCTCCAACTCTGTAAAATTAGTATTTAGGGTCTTTATAATTACGTTAAACAACTAATGATTCGTTCCAAAATAACTATCTTTGTTTAGAACTTTACGTTAATACATTTACATGTCTCGCCATATAGTCTTGTAAATTAGCTAAGAATGTTATTTGGTTTCAAGGAAATCATTCAACTAGACGAATAGAGCTTTGTTGTTCAACGAATTATTACACACCTAAGATGGTTCCAAGAACACATGTTTGTTTGTAGTGATTCTTGTGACCTCCCTAAACTCAAGGAATAACACTACGGTGATGTAAATTTCTTAATAGTATGTGCTAAAATGAAAGCAAAGTAACCATTGAACTTACGTACCGAAAACATCAATTGTAGAATATGCAAACACAAAAATGCCCTTGTAGAACAGTTATCGTCCTTGCTAGCTCCAATGACCATTGACAACCTAATAAACCAAAAGAAACATGACTAATAATCAACTATAAAAAAAACGTCACAAATCTGATGTAATCCCCTATAAAATCTAGTGTAAAACAGTGGCGGAAACACTGTCGAATGGGATTAAATACACAATGATAAAAATTCTAATTGTTATAAATTGAGAATGTATAAAACTCTCAAGGATAAAAAAAAAATCAAATGGTGAAGTCTAAACAATTGCCACTTTTATAAAAAGGGCGGAAATAAAATTCCTCAAAAGTGATAAAACTAAAAACCATAAAAGAAAGCAGAAAACGGAGTAGGATCTGCAAACTACTCGCTAGCTCACACAGAAATCCCCAGCAAAGCTAATACCTGTCATGTTATAAACATAACAGCCACAATCAGTGGGGAGTAACTCGACGTTCTCCCAGCCATATCACATGATATAAATGTTACAGAAGCAATAATATATCAAAAATAGATTGAAATATCAAAAACATATGTAACAAAAATAAATTATCAAACTCACGCTTAAAATAAACATGCTGCATGCTTAAAAGCAAAATTCCTCAAATGACAGAATGGAAATAATTTAGTTCAGGCTAGATTTTCACTTTAGCTATACTCCTTGACACCGCAGCATCTTACACTAGTTTCGAGAACCCAGTGTCACGCAAAGGTGACCAACTCCAGGTTCGCTCACTAGACAACAAGCTATAATAGGACACATCCAACCACGCAGTGCGAAGTCCAAGTATTCTAAGTACATGTACATGACTCTACGACAATCTGTACCGCCCGCAGGATACCCAATCATATAGTTGTATAAGAACCCGTATGCCTTAGTTCATTATTCTTTTCCCTTACTTTAATTATTCCAAACTTAAAAATATCCCAAAGATTGTATCTTATTTGAAATACATTACTTCAAAAGTTCGTAAGTGAACTACACTTTTATTTCTTCAAAATAGAAAGCTTAAAGGGCTAGAGCTTAATTCGCCTTTCTACTTGTCAAAAAAAAAAAAAAAAAAAAAAAAAATTTACTTTCCAAAGTGTAAAATTATTTCAAGGTTAAAAAGTAATTGAAGCTACTGTACTAAAGCTTAGAATAAGCTAAAAATTTAATGTACTTAGAATAAGCTAAAAATTTAATGTACTTAGTAAAATTGGGCCTTAATGAGACAAACTCTTAAAAATAGATTTTTAAAACTGGACAGTAGTGTTATAAAATTTATAATTAAATACAGAAAAATCAAAATAACGCAAGGCTAATTTTCCTGGTTTTCAGTGGCTCTTAGCTACAACTTTCATTTTTTTGTCAACTTAGAAAACGAAAGCATCAGGGGTCTAAAAAATTATTTATAAAAGCTGACAAAAAACGACACCGGAAATGTTTCAGTTCATAATCCACCTTTAAAAAATATTTTAAGCCAAGACAAAATTTTAAACATAACTAGATATTATAATAGGACACGTCTTACCACGCAGTGCGAAGTCCAAGTAGTCTAAGTACATGTACATGACTCTACGACAATCTGTACCGCCCGCAGGATACCCAATCATATAGCTGTATAAGAACCCGTATGCCTTAGTTCATTATTCTTTTCCCTTACTTTAATTATTCCAAACTTAAAAATATCCCAAAGATTGTATCTTATTTGAAATACATTACTTCAAAAGTTCGTAAGTGAACTACACTTTTATTTCTTCAAAATAGAAAGCTTAAAGGGCTAGAGCTTAATTCGCCTTTCTACCTGTCAAAAAAAAAAAAAAAAAAAAAACTTTACTTTCCAAAGTGTAAAATTATTTCAAGGTTAAAAAGTAATTGAAGCTACTGTATTAAAGCTTAGAATAAGCTAAAAATTTAATGTGCTTAAGCTAAAAATTTAATGTACTTAGTAAAATTGGGCCTTAATGAGACAAACTCTTAAAAATAGATTTTTAAAACTGGACAGTAGTGTTATAAAATTTATAATTAAATACAGAAAAATCAAAATGACGCAAGGCTAATTTTCCTGGTTTTCAGTGGCTATTAGCTACAACTTTCATTTTTTTGTCAACTTAGATATTATAAAGTTTCTGTGACAAAAAGATTAGCCACTGTATCAAAAGGAAAATATATTTTACAAACGAAACTTTGAGCTAAAGTCAGAATCGCGGTTTACAGGCGACCCGTTCACAAATAATTTATTGTGAACAAACAATTCATCGAAATTTAATGAAATTTTATAGAGATATTCTTGACTTAAAATAATTAGGAGTCTATTTTTTATGTTTTCGGGTTTGAGCACTTTAAACACCCGAAATGAATTTTAAAAACAGACTGACAGATTTGACAGATTTTACAACGGTTTTTACCAAAACTTATAAAATACTTATAAAATGAAAATTAAGGTTTCAAGACTTAAAATTTTACACACACCTCAATATACAGTCTCTAGACCACATATTAAAATTTCGAGAATTGATAATTTAATTTAGTATTTTTAACCTATTTAAAACCGAACAGAATTGCCATAATCGCAAATGTCGCATCAATACTTTAAATTACGAAATAATTACTCAAATTCCAAAACAATTACCACGAAAATTCATGGTATCTTAAAATCTATTATTCATACCAGAAAAATAATTTACACCACACGGAAATCATAAAAAGAATTTATACTATCTTTATATCATAATAATCGATTTGATCATAAAACTTGTAAATCAACCAAAATAAATTCCCTATTGACAAAATAAAATTATACATAGTCAAAATAAATTATGGATATCAAGAGATTAGAAACTAAAGGTTTAGATTGAATAAATCATCATAAAACATTAAAAATCCAATAATACATACAACTACAACAATTAAATCGATGTAATACCGAGTAACGTCGAAGTTACCTTATTCCGGATCCGAATGAATATGATACTAGCCTTCAAATGGATCCTCTTGAACCCTACAAAAATATATCGATCATATGAATAAACCATATGATAATTAATAATAAATGACAACTAACACAAGATCAATAAGAGCAATTGAATTACCCTTAGAATTAGGATGAAAGGAGATCGATCTTAATAAAGAAGCAAGAAGGCAAGCATGTACGTAGAATTTTGAAATAAAGAAGCAAGAAGGTAGGCACGTATGTAAAATGATTACATATAAAATCAAACGATGAAGCTCAAGGCACTGTGTGAGAAAAGTAGGGTTTATTCTCTTCTTATTTTTTTGTGAATGGAAAAAATATGAGATAATTTAATTAGAAGAGTTTATGAATAAGTGAAATGAGAAAATGATAAGAATAAAATCTCCTTATTTATCTTATGTAAAATCGGTGAAAGTAAGGGTTAACATCCAAAATATCTTTTCCCTTTCTTGTTAAACAATTAAAGTTAAAAGAATATAAATATCTTACAATTTGATAAACAAAGATAACTAAACCATTTGTTTTATTTATCAAAATACACGGTCCAAATAAGAAGAAAACCGGCCCATATAAATTTTCCCATTTTACAAAAATGTCACTTAAATAAAAAGTCGGTCCAAGAAGAAATCGGGCTGAAATAAGATTTAAAACGGCATTAATTAACGATTGGTACAAAACCAGTAAATATAAGTATTAAAATTTAAATCTTATAAACAAAAATTAAATAAGTGAGATTAGAAAATTGCGGGTGTTACATATGAAATGTTGCATATGTTTGATCTTATAAAGTTAACAATAACTGCAATAAAAGCATTGTATGCCCAAATATCTCGCTCTCTTATATTTTTGATTTTTTTTTCCAAGTTAATTGTTCCCCTTTTAGTTTTAAATCATCCTACACAAATATATATGTAAGACAGTTGTACATACATTTACTAAACAATAATTTTTCGTATTTTCTAAATCCCGCACATGATTTTTCTTAATCCCGCACACTTTGTCACCTTATTCCAAATTGACCCTTTGTTAATAAAAAACAACTTAAAAAAATTCTCTCTCTTCTCTTCCTCTCAACCCCAACCAAATTGCTAATAATTTAAAGAATTATGGATCTTAATTCGAAGTGAAAACTATCTTGTACATGTGATTGGTAACTCTATAGTCGCCACTATTTTCGCTCACATGAAAATTTGTAATATATCTTACCCCACCTTCGACTACTAATGGCTTGTATTTCCACATAAGTCTTTTATGAATAGTAGCTTGAATTTTTTTCCCGTGAAGAATAGGCACGTAAAATATAATTTATAATTTATACTGTATATTTTATGAATGTTAATTGATGCATGTAGTATAATGTTACCTCGAAGTTCATGAGTATGAAGTCTAAGTTACTCACTTCTTCATCACCAGGGTAAACTTGCTCCCATGCATAAACAATTCGTCCTTTTATGTGCCAAGACTCTTTCTCTGGAGTGATCGACTTAATATCATCTGAAAGGTTGCCTGTTGCCGTGGTAGAATAATGAACATAATGTGTAAATCTGGTTGAGAGAGTTTTAGTGAAGAATTTGGTATACGTTCAAATATATATAGTGTAAGTTGTGGAATTTTGTAGGTATTTTTTTTACTGTTTATTGTTGATAGTTGATACTTTACGATTTCTTAGGGATCATTTTTTTAAATTAGTTGTAGATAAGTAACGTGAGCCAACTGGGATCCTTTTTTGTTATATTGTTTGGATATTATTAGTTGACTAATGGCTGAATTGTTAGAGAAAAATTAGGAGATAATATATCTTTATAAAATTAGAAAACAATTAGAAGATGAAGACTACCATAGTTAAGTTGGGCGGGAAAAAAATCTTTTGGTTCTTGTATTATTATATTACAAGTTTAAACCCGTGCAAAGTTGCACGGGCATATAAAAATGCAATTTGTTTATTTTTGGCAATAAGTCTATAACATTATTTAAACTGGAATTTAATGAAGTAATTTGTTTGCGTACAAAATTGAAAAAAATTTAAACATAAAAAATGAATGAGAAAACAAAAATTGAATAGTAGACCGTATTGGAATCTCGAACACCAAATCTAACCATAAATGTTTGACACAAAATTTACGCAATGCCATGGTATATACTTAACGGCTGGTCGGCTACGTGCATGGAATTTTGAACATAGGTGTACTATTATTTGTAACTTTATCAGTTAGCCGAAAGTAGTTGCAGTTGTGTATCTATCTAAACTTTCACATTATCTTCATTGTCACCCACACAATTAAAATTTCCATCTCTCAAGCTAGCAAATTAGAAAGTCCTTTCTTTACATGTCACAAACACATATTTGATATAGTATAAAAAAAACTCTTAAGGAGCAAATGAAGCAAATAAGCCTATGTAGACCAATCTATCTAGCTGCCTCGCCCTACCTTCACGACTAAAACACTTATTCAGCGCTTCATCATCTCAAAAACCCAAAGGTTACGCTCAGATCCGTTGCGCTTGAAAGCCTTCGTCTTTGGCAATTACCTGTAAACCATATGTCACCCCGCATAACACTAATTCAATTACTACCACAAGGAGTCGCGCTAACCTCGGAAAATTTCCTCCTAAGAACAAAGTATGAGTAAAAGTTGCTTCTGGCAACCCGCTTAAACATGTGAGCTAATTAGCTTTATTAACATCTAGATTCATTGTTTTTGTTTCCTACATAAGTAAAGTAATGACATTATTCTTTTATAAGTAAACGCTTCCCATGACATTGCGAAGTAAATTGCCCATGAAATATAGGAGTATCAACTAATCAACATCCAATGCATCAAGGGTGTATACTTCTTATTAGACAAAGTCGATGTACTGCTTATGATCTGTAAGTTAATGATGGCATGTTATTAGACAAAATTAAAGTAACTATAAAATAGGAACACAAAAGCAGTATAAATATCAAACCAAGTATAGATATCAAACTTTCAGAGTAATTGGTAGGAGATTTAATAATCATGGAGTAGTAATTGAAAAATATCAATCTTAAAAATAACAGAAAACTATTTATCCCTTCGATGAATTGTACGGAGTAATCTATAGACAATTGGAAATATATTGATAATTGCTTTATGAACCAACAAATTGTGGCAGAATCGGGATGTGTTTGGAATTGGGATGATGAGGGAGCGGACTTGAAGATGTAGAGAAGATGTGAACACCAAGTATATACATTACACCATTGTTTAAGGAAGTCATTATGGCAGTCCACAATCTTTTTGCTTACTTCATCTGATGACAAACCTTCTTACCAATCGTTATCTACAGTTTGAATCAAAAAATTTCAATTACGTTGAAAATCTAAAATAAATATGCCATCAGAAATTACCAACCAATCAGCGGAATTAGTTAATGTTAGTCAAAAAAGAAAAAAAATAACCACGAGATCTTGACCGCTATAGTAGTGTCTTGCTTCACATGATGATCGAAATTCATAAAATTTTATAAAATAAATTATGAGTGTGAGATAACATTACAATACATTTTATTTTGTACAAGTTACGTTACAATACATGATAATGAGGAGACTAACTCATATCATGTTCCATTTCATTGCTCGTCAAATTCGCAGCGGAAGCCGAGTAAGGTTCAACAATGTGCAAGTACTCCCTTTTCATCCTTCTCCAGTACAATTGCAGTTATCTTCGCACATTACACAAAATTATTGAGCTGTGTCTATCTTTGTCATCTGCAAAATTTTAATGTATGTAGCGTAATCATCTACTAAAGCTTCAAGTTTTAACAATGATTGAAAGTCAATGCTAAAGCAACAATAGGAAAAGAATAACCCATTTCACAGACCTAACTAAAATTATGACAAAAAAAATGAATATGACAAATCACCACTACAAAATGCGTAAACACCAATTTAAAAAATTTCATAAAAAACCTGAAACAAATAAGACACGGTAAAAGAAACAAAGATGATAAAACATACGGGGTAAGAAAATTGCTAAACGCTAACATCACAGTAAGAGCTTAAATGATTGATTTTGAATTGGATCTTTTTAACCGTATTTTTGCTTTTAAACTTGCTACATACTACGGCGAAACTTCAAAGTAGGAGCTTAAACGATTTTTTGAAAGGCTAATTTGTAATTCATGTTGACTTGAACATAGAGGCCTGAAGAATATAGTTAGGACTTGGGAGAGTTATGAAGAGCAAATAGGACATACATGTGCCAATATCTCGCAGTTAATTTATTTTTCAGAACACACTTACATTCTAATTTTCGGAATAGGCCATAACAATTGACAAACCAAACAAAAAAATTGAATGATAACAGTGGAAAAATGTTGTATATGGCACCAAATATTTGCATGTATCTCATATTCCCATTACTAAAGTATGTGTCACATCCCTAATAAAATGAGGTATTATAAATCTACTACTGTACTTCATATCTTCGAAATCAATCACTGAAGCCTATAATAGGGATCGTTATATTTGGTAGTCTTGTATTGAAATCGGGATAAGATGTAAGTTTAATTAGATCCTTGAGCTCTCAAATTAGTTTCATAGATAGGGTGTTTCCTTCAAACGATGCTACGAGATTGTTAAGCAAATAGCAAGTAGAAAAATATAAAAATAAACAGAAGACAGCAAGTAAAGGCCTAATTAATTGATGAATATTAATCCTAACAAATTACAGGAAATAACTCACCTACACTTTGATTGAGAGTTTGTAATTTGTATGAACATGGGAAATCTATTGTTAATTTCTACATCAACCAAGAAATTATGGCAGGATATGGACATTTTTTTTCGGGTTTGGAAAAGTTTGGAGGCCAGAGATGCGAAGAGATTGGGAATGAACGATTTGAGAGAGGGAAGGAAGGAGCATATTAAATTAGGTTAAGGAGGTAGAGGGTGTTTAGGGTTTGATTATCAGAAAATTTAGGGTGATATTTTGGGCGGGGTGTGGTAGGCACGTGAGTAGATAGGCTGGAAAAGCAGAATGGTAAAGGTTCTTGTTTTATTATTTTATATAGATATAGATTGTACATAATATGTTTCATTGCTAACAGATTCTTTTCGTAGATGGACCGGCTGAGATGATCTCCAAGAAGCGTTTTCAATTAGGAGGTTTGTTGAACTCTTTGAGCCATGTTATTAAAGGTGAGTGTTTTTTTTTAAAGAATAAAAAAACAAAAAATTAGAAAGTATGGCAAATTTTATAAGCAAATGAAGTTATAAATTAAGGTAGAATGTTAATAGAAATAATGAAACAGTGGAAACATTTAGTTTACGATCAAACTGATAGAAATAGGTTTTATTACGAATTTCTAATAGTTAGTTTTAAACCCTAATTGCAGGGAAGACCTCTTACTTAGAACTTTCTATGTCCTTGGATAGATTGTATGCCATCACAAGACAACTAAAGGCTCTGAGATTGGTATAGTCTGCCCTTTTTTTATTGATAACCTCATAAGGAGTTTTATTTTTTGAAGGGAGCATGTTGATCAGGTATACAGCTGTCATCACACAGTCTCACCAATACCCCAAAGGTTAACCTGCTTGAAACCTAAAGGCTCTACTAATTTCAAGCAAATGTCTATGTTTCCTCTCAACAATTCCATTTTGTTGAGGCGCTTGTTTGCAATACTTGTTTGGTGTTGTATTCCTTTTTCAGAAAAGAAGGCGGTGGAGAATTGGTCATCAAACTCAAGGGCATTTTCAGCTTTAATAAATTTAATTTTAGATCTAAGTTGTGTTTGAACAAATTCATGAAAATGTTTTAGATTTTCAAATGATTGAGATTTCTTTTCAAGTAAATAAACCCATGTGCCCTTTGAATGGTCATCAACCAATGTCAGAAAATACTTATATTTTCCTCTATATTTGACTCTATGTGGTCCTCAAATGTTCATGTGTATAAGATCCAAGGAATGGACAGCAGTGGATTGAGACAAATGGAAGGGATTTTTAGTAAGTTTAGCCATTGGACAACATAGACACAACTCATTTTGAGCTTCAGCAGCAGTTAATTGAAGAGAAGAAATATATTGCAATTTAGCATAGGGAGCATGGTCAAGTTTGTTGTGCCATAAAAAGTAGTTATCAATCCTTGCATTGGAATAATCAGTATATACACAACCGTTTAAAAAATGACTAAGGAGAGACAAAAAAATGTATATAAATATGACTCATCAAATTAAAGGTACTCCTAGTACTACTTTAACTCTTATTCTTAATCATATCCATAATATGGCTAATGGTGTACACCATGATATGGTAAATGGTCACATACATTGGAATAATCAGCTACAACTTGAACATGAACGGGAAAATGGTGACTTGTACATAAATCATATTCAGCAGGTGGACAATGGAATATCAAATGATGTTATCCATTCAAATAATGATCAAAATGGCTTTGTTAATACCATGGCTAATGATGTACATAATGATCCTATGGTAAACCAAAACGGTATTATCCTTTTGCATGCAAGTTATTTGAATAGTAACCCTAACATGAAGATCAATATTTTGGAAAATTTTACTGTTCCTATTAATAATAACAATATTTATCAGAAGGTTGGTCATATGAAGGGTTTCCATATGCCACATAATGACAATCTTAGTTTGAATGTCAATCCAGACGTGCATGCAACTACAAATATTGAGGTTGATGGTCTGAATCCTCATGACCATAATCCTCATGTGCATACTTTCACTTGGGTTCCTGGAGATCCATATGGGGCATTTACTGGCCATGGTGAGAGACAGGACTCTTATGATGAGAATGTGTTTATTCTAAATTCCATTAGGGCTAGAGTAGAAGCTTTTTCTCATGTGACGTTTCAAGTTGCGGATGCAATAGGTTACAATTAGTATGTTGAAGCTCCTGTTTATCTTCCAGTCTTTTATCATGATCCAATGGGGGAGGACAATGAATTTGGTAATAAAGGCCCTACTTTAAATGTTATTACTACTGTTGTTACCAATTCATCTGACGCTGACTTCTTTGGGGAATAAGAATATTACATCTTCGAACTCGTATGATAATACTCTTTTCCATGATGTTGTTGGTGATCTTAAAGCTATTGTTCAGCAGTTGGCAGATGGGAATTATATGGATGGTGATGATGCTATGGTTTTGATAGATGGGCATTCAGTGCATCCACCTCGTATTTCTAATGATATTATTCACAATAATAATATTCTTGCCATTCCTAATGCTGGTGAGCCTCCCTCAGGTTCTATGGCACATATTCCTCTAAGTCAAGTTAGAAGAGGGAAAGATTTGAAGCCGCTTGCTTAGACACTGAAAGGGGAGAATTGTAGGTCAAGTAAATGTCCAAAAAGGAAGGCTTTTTATGATCCCGGAGTTCAACTAGTTAGATTTTTTTGCAGAGCTTTATAATTATGATACTGAATTTAATTCAGTAACTAATGTTGTAAAGAGAATCAATGAAGCTTCTTCTATCTGTATTGGAGAGTCTTCTGGTCAGGGAACTATTGTGTTGTTTGGCTGTAACTGAGGATGATATCATTATTTCAAGTAGTAAGTCGAGTGAACAGGATGTTTCCGGTGGTTGTGATGGTATTGCGAGGGTTGAACCTGATCAATCCTCTCAAATGCATTGAGGTGTTTAGCTTGGAATTGTAGGGTCTTAATGATCCGCTAGCTCCTGCAATTTCTAAACTTAGAGTGATGATATTTAATAATAATATGTATGCTATTATTTTTCTTTCTGAAAAAAAAATGTAATGTTGGACATGTATTGTCCTTATTTTGTTGATATGGTTTTACTAAGTCTGTAGGAGTTGATGCACTTAGTACTAAAGGTGGTCTTTCGGTAGGGTGGAAGACCAACTGGGATTTAGATTGTTTTTTTAAGTGCAAAAACTTCGTAATCCTAAAGGTTAACGAATGTGCTCGTAGGTTTTGGCATGTTTATTGTTTTTATGGTGCTTCTCAAATATCTAAACGGAAAGGAGTCTGGTTGTAGGCTGAAAATGGATATCCAAACTTGATTCTCACTTCATTATTATAGGTGATTTTAATCAGGTGGAATTTAAAGAAGATAAATTAGGAGGTGATAAGGGAAAAATCTTTGGGGCAGCATTTTCCTCGGAATGGAAAGCTATAAATTTATTATCCGATTTTGTTTTTGAAGACCGTAAATTCATATGGTGCAATAATAGGAAGGAAAATTCAAGGATTTATGAGAGAATTGATAAGGGTTTGGCTTCCTTTGACTCGCATTCTATTTATCCCAACACTGGTATTACACACTTTACCATTCAGTGTTCAAATCATGCTCCTATTAATCTTGACACGAATTTATTTGGTATAAAAAAGAAAAAAATGTTTAAATTGGAAGCTTGGTGTTTTGAATATGAAGAATGTAGACATATTGTCAATCAAGAATGGTTTAAAATGGATAGAGGATCTCCCTCTTTCAAGGTATTATGTAAGCTTAAATGGGCTATAAGAGTTCTAAAGAATTGGACGTTGAACAAACGAAAAGAACGGCGCCAAAAATGGACGGGTTTTGATTATACTCTTACTTTTGAAGTAGACTGTATTTTTCAGGGTAAAGATGAGAATGATTATGATATTTGTCATGCTCAGTTTTTGGAGTTCAACAAGGCAGCATCTTTAATTTGGAAACAAAGGGCAAAGTTGCATTGGTTACAAGAGGGTGATGCTTGAACAATTTTTTTCTTTAATTCAGTTAAAGAGGAGTATAATAAAAACCTAATTTTGGGAATCAAAGTGGCTGATAATTGGTGTTTTGATGAGTTGGAAACTAGTTATACTTTTGGGAGCTATTTTATGGAACTTTTTGAAGCTTCTTCACTACATGAATCCTTTGAAAACGTACCTTGCTAATTACGAATATATTTTTGAAGTGATTAAGCACAAGCTTCACAATAATCAAAGGAATTCCTTAAGTAAACAATTTACACGGAAGGAGGTTAGGACGACTTTTTTCCAAATGGGTCCTAACAAGGCTCCAGGTCCGGATTGTATGCCTGCTCTTTTCTATCAGAAATACTGGTTCCATATTAAAATGAAATCACATATGTTGTTTTTGTAACACCCCCTTTTACCAAGCAGCCTTAACAAGACCTTCCCGAATAAATAAGGATACTACCATCTCGGTTGCCCGAGGTAGTATATATGAATATGGACCATAAAGAAAAATTTTATTAACTCATTACAACTTACAACGGAGATAAAAGCTATACAACTCGTCTACTCAAACAAAAGTGCAGCTGGTGGAACACTACTAGTATCAACAACCATTAAACTCTATGTCACGCGATCCCTCCAAAGCAGCCCTGTAGCCAACCAACGAACATAAAGCACCTGTAAGTCTCAATGCTCCCCATTTGCCGGCAATATCAAATGGATCACCGGAGACACAGACAAAGAAGAGGACAACCAACAAACACCACACAAGATCAGTAACCAAATACAATTCAATTAAAAACAATAGTGCAATAGACATTACAAGTATACACAACAATACCAACCTCCACCAACTCCAAATTCCATATTAACCAATGGCCTTCATCGCAACGAGTAGCCGGGTTCCCATCGCAACAGGTAACCCACCCCTGCTGTTGCCAAACCATAGCGTGGACATCAAATTCCCGCTCATCGCAACAAGATAACCCAAGCTCATTAATATACACATGTATACTCACCCTGTTTAAGAACCCATTGACCGACCGTTTGACCAGAGGAGAACCGTAGCAAGGAATAGGAGAGAGGATAAGGGACCTACGTATCTGTTTACTCGATCTAGTTGGGGTTACTCGGCCGAGTAGTAGTAACACTCGACCAAGTATGGCTTACTCGTCCGAGTATGAAGATACTCGACCGAGTATCACGGCTGTTGACGCGTTATTAAAAAATGTGAGATCGTAAACCTTATTTCATTTTCAACGGTTCCTTATCTTCTAACCCTAATCTCTCTGTCTCTCTCTGTCTCTCTTTCTCCTACCTATCACCCACCTCTATACATACTCTCATCTAGACTAGACACTAATCCAAGAAGGGGGAATGGTTCATGCTTGGATTCTTCGAGTCGGGATGTCATCGTTGCCGACTTCGGTCCCCGTCACAAGGTAAGTCGTCATTTTGTTGTTGTCTTTCAGTAGGTTTTTGGGGTAGTCTAATAATAGGATATGGTTACTACTAGTAGGATTCACCTTGGAGTCTTGTCTGACTAGTTGTTGGATGCACTTGCATGGATTAGCGATAAGATAGGTTTCCCTACTCGGTTTACTGTTTAATTAATGTGTTGTAATTGTTTGTACGATTGATATTGTGATTGATTGTTGTTGGTGGATTGAAGTATGGTGTTGGTGTTGATGATGTTCGCGAGGTGCGTCCTCGGCTGAGTGGAGTCACTTACGGGAGTGGCTTCACGCCCTAGTTTTGCCCTCTGTGGAACCCGCCACAGGAGGGGATGTGCACATTAATGAACAGGGTTATCGCTCGTAGATGAGTGGGGGCTTAGGTGGGTACGGCTATGGTTCCTCACTGGCAGGGCTACGCACTTTAGTGTGTAGTCAGGTACGAGGTGTGATTAGAAGTTGAAGGTGGATTGTGATCAGCTGTTTATCTTTATTGCACTTGTCTTATTTTGTTTATGCAGTGAACTAACCCCGTGTTATATTTTCACAACTGTGGTGATCCATTCGGGAATGGTGAGCAGTTGGTTTAGCAGGTACATCTAGTCTTGATGCTTGCGGGGCTTGGAAGGGAATCGAGTCATCACGCTACCGAAATAGATGTCGGTGTCACTCACCTTTAGTATTTCTTGTGGTTGTCTGTGTTGTATCTCTATCATGCTGTTTAACGATGTAAAGTACAAAATTATTTAATATACGTTCTACTATTGTTTATTTGATCTACTTACCTCGGGAAACCGAGATGGTAGCACCGTCATACATTGGGGTGGTCCTTGGTAAGGCACCTTGGTGTATGAGGGTGTTATAAGGTGGTATCAGAGTGACGATTTTGAAATCGGAATCAATGAACCCAAATGAACATAGGGTGTCAAATTTAAATGAACCTGGTGTATGTGTGTTGGGAGCCTCTTATGTCGAATTTGGGTGAGAAAGCGCCCTCATCTCAGAACCCCGACCCCAATCATGCTTAAGCCAGCCGCCGTGGAAGGGTAGATGTGTAGGAGTATCTATGTGCCAGTGTGTGTGTGTCAAGTATGTATACATGTTCTAACCTAAGTGGTAATGTGATGAATATGGAATAAGTGAAGTTTTGTATGCGCATAAGCGATGTTTTCAGTAGAGTGATAGTAAGGTTAGGTGTATGTGCCGTAGGGATGAACTAATTGATGAGTCTAAAGCCTTATGCATGGTGGTACTTGTAAATTGCGGATCTCATGAAGTGGTTGGATGAAATGATAAGAGAATTACGTAGTTGAACCTGATAGACCTCGAGCATGATGTGTGCTTATTATGTGGCTTCCAAAAAGGTAATGAAGTATCGAATATATATATATATATATATATATATAGAGAGAGAGAGAGAGAGAGAGAGAGAGAGAGTCGGGATCCGGTGAGCACTACTAAATATTTGAGGATTGAGTAACGAATAAAATATCACTCGCTGAGAAGGTAGAAAAATCAAAACACAAAACCAAAAATCGCGTTGAAAAAACAAAACAAAAAAAAAGTGTAAACATTTAATTTTTCTACTCCACCTTCTCTCTCTAGAATTGAAGAAAAAACGAAGGAAACTACGGATTAAATTGGCTAATCGATCAAAATTACGAAGCAATAAGAATCATTGTTCGATATAATCGCGTTTTTCTTTGAATTCAGGTACAATTTTTTCTTTTTCCTTTCCGATTTTTTCAATTTAGCATTATTTTGGGGAAATAATTGATATAATCGCGTTTTTCGTATTATCGCTTATGTTTCGTACAATTTTTGCTCTAATCCTTCCGATTTTTTCAATTTAGCTATATTATTGGGAAATTAGGGTTTAAGATAGGTGGAGATTGATGAAATCTGGAGAATTAATTAGGGAATTCCATAGTTTAGAGACAAATTTGATGCGAATTAGGGTTTTGGATGGTAATCTTGACATGATATGCGAGCTTGTATAAGTTTTGTCAGTTTGTTGAGACATTGTATATGTTTTGTCAGTTTGTTTTCATGGTGTCTTGCATTTTTCTGCAGATATGCGAAAACCTGTTCTTTAATTGACACCGCCTTTGTTACTTGTAGATATGTCATTCTATTTCATCATGCCATGCCTTAATCTCCATGTATTTTTAATCATTTTTACAAATTTTTGAGTTCTAGACTTTTTGTAACTGGAGCTTATCTTTTAAAACTTTGTAATTTATTGATACAGTAGGAATATCCGTCTTATTCAGCATGGCTGGTACGTGTAGGAGTAACCTCATTGCTTCCTATTTTTGTGAGTAATTATACTAACTGCACAAGTCCCTACTTCCATATCATCTCTTCATTCTTTAAGGGGTTATTTTAATCGTACTTGCTCTTCTGGTTTGTTTTCATTGTTTATTTCACAATTATCTTCATTTCACTTGTGATTAATGTTGTCGCCTCATTATAACTAGGACTTAGTTTTTTTAGGTATACTTGGATTTGCCAATAGTGTTTATTAAGTTTTGAAGTCTTTTTGTGTGGCTAGAATATTTGGATTCTCACGTCTTTGTATTGCTTATTGTTATGAATGCAGGTATGCGAACTTATATTTTTGCATGTGCATTGACCAGGATAATGAAGGAGACAGGATGTTGGTTGGAGATGTCCCATGGCAGTAAGCATGCTATTCATTCTTTACCTTTTTTTTTAAATTCTGCTATAAAACTTAACTTTTCTATCAAAGAATAGAAAACTATAATCTAATCTGGAATAGTTGTTGGAAAATGGGATTAGGATTCCTACGTAGTTGATAATAATTAAGCATTATTTTTGTCTTGGTCTATTGTTTTGCCAAGCATTACACAAGACCCGATGGAAATGTTATGTTATGCTTCTAATCTATGTCGGGACTGTCTTAATTAATCAACAAGAGCCCATAATTTAAAGAAAAAACTTTGACAATTGCAGGGTGTTGTATTTTTATTAAGTAGCTTAACAGTATATTAATTTTGTAGCAATGACTTGTTTTCTCATTAATTTTAATTAGTAGAATAATCATAATTAGTCAACTATGAGTCAACAATACTAAATAAGTCGAAATGTGACGTACACTACTTTCTTTTATCCAAGATGTTTGTATCAACTGTTAAGAGGCTACGGGTTTTGAAGACTTCTGACCTCCCTACACTGCACCAAAAGTCAAAGCATTTTAGAAATCTGTTACGATTCACTACTTAGAAAGTTACTCAGTTGAAGGATATTAAATCTAGGTCAAGGGTAATATCGAAAGATGAACTGAAGGAGAACCGGAATTTCGTCTAAGATTTCAGCTTGGGAGCTTTGACTGTGGAGGAAATCAGGCAGATGTCGGTTTCTTCAACGCCAAGAAAGTCACCTGGTCGCAATCCGGATGATATGCCTATCATTGGTAGTGTTGGAAGCTACTGGAGTCGTACTGGCCAGACTATTATTTTGCTCTAATCACATCTTTGATTTTCATATATTTAGAGTATTCTGCCAGCAATTAACAGTTTTTCTTATACTTCGTGGCTACATTTTATAACACCTCATCATAAAAGTCTATTAGCTCAATCGGTAGAACATTGTGCAAAGTGCAAAGGATGTGGGTTCAAGTCCCACATAGGCTACTGTTAATGAGTTATTTCAAAGTACAATTTCATTTGCTTTTTTTATTGTGCTATTTCAAAGGGTCTGCTATTCTTCATCTTACATGTGTTATTTCTATTACAGTAAACAAGTGTGATATTGTATTAAGTGCATTATGATATTGTATTACATAAATTGTGATATTGTAACAAAAATCCAATAGTAGGAATTGTCTTTGTTAGCTCGAATTGAGGTGGGGCGACGAGCCATTGGTGTCTCGGATTCAATTGCTAAGTTGATTTTGTGTGCTTGGTTCAATTATGAATGTTTTCTTGCCGGAGTTATGCCAACATCTGGCGTGATAGCCGGTTCAATTATGATAACAATCTTTATAACTGTGATATTGTTTTGGGTGAAGTGTGATATTCTTTGATAATGGTTGTGATACTTCACTATTAGAGGGTAATATTGTAAATATGCAGTTACAATTTTCGTTTATCTGTCATATTGTTTGGGTGAAGTGTGATATTGTTTCTTAATATCACAAAAGTTGAGGGATGATAACAATCTTTATAACTGTGATATTGTTTTGGGTGAAGTGTGGTATTCTTTGATAATGGTTGTGATACTTCACTATCAAAGGGTGATAGTGTAAATATGCAGTTACATATTTTTTTTTCTGTGATATTGTTTTGGGTGAGGTGTGATATTGTTTAGTAATAGTTGTGATATTGTTTCTTAATATAACAAAAGTTGAGGGATGAAAACAATCTTTATAATTGTGATATTATTTTGGGTGAAGTGTGATATTATTTGGTAATGGTTGTGATATTGTTTCTTAATATCACAAAAGTTGAGGGATGAAAATAATCTTTATAACTGTGATATTATTTTGGGTAAAATGTGATCTTGCGAAAGTTCAACCTATACAATTGCATTGTTCGTCTATGTAGGATTCGAACCCACATCTTGTGAAATAGCACAATGCTCTACCTTTTGAGCTAATAGACGAGAGACTGCCAAATTATTGATTTAGAAAAGGAGTGCGCCATGGATACTAGCGATGCCGTAGGAACCAGTTCGCATATCGCTCCCCTTCACTTATGTATCATGTATGCTTACTCCCCACTTCTTTGATGCCTACCGCTCCTCACTAAGTCAGCTTTTCTTAAGATCTAATGTTCATGACCAACGTCCAGCTTATTAACACCTCAAGTAAACTACGGTAAAATATTACTCCTTACTTATTTGAAACTCGCCTTTTGTGAATATATTTGTAGATTGTTCGGACTATTATTTCCTTCCTAGATAAAGTTTCAACCTCCACAACACAACTTCTCACCCTTCTAGAGTTGTTCACTATGTTTTAAATATTTTGCTAGAAAAATGTTTCAATCATCATAGATTTGGCTCCAACTAACTCGAAATTACACAGCATACTTAACAAAACTAGAATAGAAGCACAAACGTAACAAACATGCAGTTTCAGTAGTACACAAATGATGAAAAACGCATCTACTATATTTTCTCATAAACTAGTTACTGGTTATGCTCCTAACGTTCCAATTGTTAGTTCGGCAAAAACCTATTTAATCGCACATAGCCGTTGAAAATGCACATACACGCTACCTAAACTTATCAACTCAAGGTCCAATAATAGAAGTTGAACTACACAACGTGCTTAACAAACCGGCCGTACAATTCAACAACTCGCAAAAAATTAACTGCATATCGACATAGTTCACTAAATCAACCTTTTAAACTACATATTGTATTTAACAAACCAACAGTAGGAGTAACTAACTTGCGAAAATTTGACAGATACATGATTCTAGTTGTATATACTCGACTTAGTACGCTAACTCAACCTTTTCGAAGTTCCAATATCATACTTCTAGCAACCAATTCTACTTAACAATCCATTATTAGATCACAACTCCACAACACTCATCAAAATAATACAACATTCTGAAGTTTTAATCATCATAAACCATATCTCAACAATTACAATCAAAGAAGAACAATGCATCGCCTTGTGAAAATTCAACACAATGATTATGGGATATCACACATTCTGCTAAACAACATCACACGTTCTGTAAAACAATATCGCAGTGTATGCATACCACAACAATCCTCTTTTGCTAATGAATTTGACAATTCAGATTACAAGCATCATATGTTGGTAAAATTCGTAAACCATAAATATGACAACTTAATCTCAGGGCATACAAAATCATAAAACATCAAATTAGAACTAATATGCACATAAATTTAAATTAGGTACGAAAATTATAAGAAACACAGTAAGATGACTACTAATTGGAAATATATGTACAAAACGAAAATAACATGTGATTAAAGCTGAAATTATAAATTAAAGAGAACATAAAGCTGAAATTAAGAACAATAACGTACCTGACATCGGAATTATGATTGAAATAGTATGATAATTGACCAGAAATAGAAGAATAAGCTGAGATTAAGCTGAAAACCTAGAATCATGAAAGAAACATAGCAAATTTAGGGAAAACAACAAATAAAGCTGAAAATAACAATAAAGCAAGATGAAATTGAAAATATGAGATAAATTAGGAGAAATGTAATAAGATGACTACAAATTGGAAATCTAACGAAAAAACATGTGATTAAAGCTGAAATTACAAATTTAAGAGAACATAAAGGTGAAATTAACAACAATAACGTACTTAAAATCGCGATTATGATGGAAATAGTATGATAATTCATCAGAAAATAGACAAATGAGTTAAGGTTGAGTAATCAGGAGCAAAATTAGGGGTTTCTATGGGAAAAAAGTGAGAGAAGAGAGAAGCTAGAGAGATAAACAGTTTAGGCATGAATGACGACTATAGCTGAAGAAAGGAGTTTATATAAGCGCGCTATGAAATGACAATTTTACCCTTAATTATACGCGCTCAATAAGGGACGTTGGATCTCTTAGATCTGACGGCTTGTATTAATCCTCAATCCTCAAATATATGAGCCATACTTACATGATCCCATTCCTATATATATATATATATATATATATATATATATATATATATATATATATATATATATATATATATATATATATATATATAGAGAGAGAGAGAGAGAGAGAGAGAGAGAGAGATAGAGAGAGAGTTACATGATAAAGTATGTTGACGTAAGTTTATAGCTCGTTTCCACCCACTATATAGTTAAGATTGATTGTGGATATGTGATGTGTCATGAGTTCTCTTACTATCGGTTATGCGCGTAATAACACGTGTCGCTTAAGAATATCGTAATGAACTTCGTGACTTATGACGTACCTTGTTGTGCTAGAAGTAGGGTCTAATGGTGACGAGCCTAATTAAGTGGAACTCTGAACGATGTTTATTATTTTGCAGGAAATACTCTTTGCATCTTGTAATCTCGTTACTGATCAGTCGAACTCGGCCGAGTAGGCCATACTCGGCCGAGTATTCAGAATGAGAGATTACACCTGCTACTGATCTCTGAATACTCGATCGATCATACCAAATACTCGACCGAGTAAGCCATACTCGGCCGAGTAAACCCAATACTCGACCGAGTACCCGTTTATCGCGGTTCAGCTCGGTTAATTTTGAAAACCCTATAACTCCCCTTTCTATCTTATTTCCGCCCCATTACCTTTCATTCTACTCAAAACTCTTCAAATTTCTTTCTCAAAACACTTGGGTGATTCTTGGTTGTGATTGCTCTTGGATTCCTTCTTGCTTGTTCAAATCCTCAATCAAGGTAAAGTATTTAATCAATTTACTCAACTTTGCTCTCAATCTATGGTAGAATTTGCCCCAAAATTCCGAGCCTTTAACTCTTGTAATCCAAGTTTTTATGCTTTTATTTTGATATTTTAAGTCCTAATTACTTCAAGATGCCGCCTATGTATGTTCTAAAACGGTTTTATGCTTGAAATCATCCACCTCATGCTACAAAATTTTTCTAGGGTTTGCTTCAAGTTTCGAATTTTGGTCACCTTGGTTGCCTTAGGATGTTCCTTCGGAGTTATTTGCTGATAGTTATGCTTTTCTTTGTTAGTATGGCATGTATTTTTTGCGAAATATCCGTCTTAAAACTTCGTCTTAAAGGCGTATAATTCGTAAAAAAACAGTCCTTACTATAGCGAATTTTTGGAAAAATCTTTGTTAAATTCAACTTTTTGCAGCATGCCGAAAGTGAAAGCCCCGGCTAAGAAGCGGACTCACACCAAATTTCATTTGGAAACGGGTCAATCTAGCCAAGAACCCGTTGTCCCTGCGGTGGAGGAACACCCATCAGTAATTTTCTCTGACTTTAAGCAGCGGGCTGCTTTTGTGGCCTTGATGGATCAGCCCATGAGGCCAACTCGTTGTGTAGACCTGGACATCTTGGAGACCTTGGGGGTTAAAGGGGATATCGTGAATATCTTTGAGATTTTGGGAATGGAGGGACTCTACCACCTACGCAAAAAGTCCTACCCATATATGACCTTGGAGTTCCTGAGCTCCTTTGTGTATGATGTTAAAGGAAAAACCGTTTCTTTCCGCCTCATGAACGAGTATCATATCCTAACCCTTGATGAGTTTGTCGACAACCTTGGTCTAGAGACAGAGAAAGAGGGGTACATTAGTGATGTGGCAAAGAACAGTAGTGCACCCCACTACCTACCTTACCTGACTGGCCGACCTGTTCCTAGTGTGAGTGCCATGTTGATCAATGATGTTCAGCACGTGTCACTCCATATGTTTCTTAGGATGATGACTTGCCTTTGTTTCGGAGGTAGGATGTGAGTAAGCTGAACTCTCATGAGGTCATGTTGTTGATGTCCTACCTTAACCTTCGCCCGGGGACTCCTTTTTACTATAGTGCTCCCAGGGTCGTTGTAACACCCCTAATTTCCGTAATATAATTCTATAATTTTATTTTCCCAAATTTTATATTTTATTTTCCGGAAAAATATCCGTCTTTTATCTTTTGGGCTCGTTGGGCTCGAAAAACAATGAAGACCCGCTCCTCCCTTGGGTCTCTCGTGATTTTGGTGTAGATGGGTAAGTTTTGGGCCTAAACCTAGAATAAACCCATGAGCTTCTCTATAAATAAGAAGGGAAATCAAACCCTTGCTTCTCTTTTCTCACAAAACCCTAAACCTAAATTCTCTCCTCCTCTCTTCCTCCCTCGTGCCGCGCGCCCCTCGCCTAGGGTTTTGTGCCGTTCTTCCTCTTCCTCCTTCCTTCATCATCTTTCGTGCTTAGATCGATCCTACTTCTTGGATTTATCTATCTTCTTCGTAAGTTTTA
Source organism: Silene latifolia (assembly GCF_048544455.1). Classification (NCBI taxonomy): domain Eukaryota; kingdom Viridiplantae; phylum Streptophyta; class Magnoliopsida; order Caryophyllales; family Caryophyllaceae; genus Silene; species Silene latifolia. Next base: position 25,455 of record NW_027413341.1, read on the forward strand.
TGTTTTCGCATAGTTTTATAGTTTTTATAGTTTATATATATAGTTAGTATATTTATTAGTTTCGTTATCTTTGGCACGTGGATGATTTCTATAAAGGCGTGGAAACTGCACCTGGAGAAGACGTTTATATCGTTGAAGACGATCTCTAGGGTTTTATTTGCTTAATAAGGTAACTAGGTGTTTTCTTTTAATTGTGTTTATGCCAATTGATGTAATTAATATGATTTAATGATTGTCTTGTATGATTGGTACGTGATAGATTGTTTATTATCATGTTAATTACGTTTTCGCATGTTTGTATATGTTTTAATGTATTGATTATGTATCGTGTGTTGTTTATGTGTTTATTATGGGGTTTACGAATAAACCCTAGTGGCGGTATGATAGGCGGCCAAGGGTGCTCTCCAAAGTTATAGCTAAAGCTGGTATAACCTTGATGATGATTCATGAGTTATAGCTAAAGTTAATACAACTTTGGGTGGTTACTCTAGTTATGGCTGGAGCTACTATAACGTTGAAGTACGAGTTAAGGTTATAGCTGGAACTAACGTACCCTGAGATTATGGCTCAAGGTTATGGTTGGAACTAGTATAACTTTGAGTTTCGTGTCAAAGTTATAGTTGAGGTAAGTATAACTTCAAGTCGTATATGTTGAAGTTATCGAGGTTACTATAACCTCGCATCCAGAGTTTATGTTATGGTTAGGGTTACTATAACATTGAATGGTTAATGTTAAAGTTATGGTTGAAGTTACTATAACATTGGTTATTGCTTATACTTGTTTCATATGTTGTATTGTGTTCAACGTGTTATGTCCTTGTGTTTGCATATGTCTTTAGTTACTCTTGTTCATATGATAAGTAGGATGGTCAGTTATACTATCCTATGAGTTGAGTCGTGATGTGGTTCACGCATGTTAGTACAGTCGGTTATACTGTGCATTTGTTTGTTGACTAGTTTGAATAGATTACGGTAGTTACGGTTATGTGCTATCAGAATGAACCAAAGCCACCCGTTGATGCGGGATTTATTTGGTCTATGTTCGGGATTGGGCAGAGGCAGTGGTTATACGCTCTGTTCCCCGAGTGTCGTTCGGTTTACCGAGAGTTTGGCCAGGTCTTAGGCATATAGGCAGTGGTGATACGCTATACATAGTACTGTGGAGGCAGTGGTGATACGCTCCACACCGATGGAGGCAGTGGTGATACGCTCCGTCAGTCAGAGACAGTGGTGATACGCTCTGACAAGTTAGAGGCAGTGGTGATACGCTCTAACGGGCGTTCGCTCTATTCGCTATGCTTTGTTGCTAGCTTTGTACCTTCTGTTGCTGTGGATTGTGTGTTACCGAATTCGCTATGCTTTAATGCTAGCATTGTGCCTTAAGTTGTTAGGGGTCATGTGCTACAATGGTTATTAGTGTACATGGTCTAGTTCTTGCTTATGGTTTAGGTTTCCGTGATTCCGTCTAAGATTGATAAGTCATGGTAAGCTTTGTTCGGTTTTCATGAGTATAGATGATCTCACATGTTTACTGGTTTTACATTTCATTTATTAATGATTGTTGATTATATTCAATTGTTGTAAACATGACTGGGAGAGCATCTAGTTACTCCCGACTGATTGCCGACCCCATTTTCAGGTTGTTCAGTGTGATGTTGTTTGGTTGATGCTTGCTTGGGGAATGTGCGAAGCGAGCTTAATAATAAATAGGAGTTTGTTTTTATGTTTTAAGAACCTTTTGAATAATGTATTAGTTGTTTTGGATTTAGTAGCGTACCGGATTGGTCAGGTGTTTCCGCCACCTTGACCCTTTTATCAGTATCGTACTCTGATATTTACTTTATATAAGTTTTCCTTTGTTTTTTTAATCCGGGTTGTTACAGTTGGTATCAGAGTGAACACGCTCCCAACTCTCGCTTAGTTGATGACTAAAATAAATGACCTAGTTAATGAGTGAGAGTAAATGGGATAGAAACCAATAGGATTTGTTGGTTTTCTTATGTTTGTAGAGTGTATGAGTAGTTGTTTGGAGTGGTACTTAGGTTCTACCACTTATAACGAGATTCCGTTCTTGCAGATGGTGTGTAACGGAAATGGTGAGTCTAATGCAGATCGCATCAGGAGACTTGAGGCCGCTTTGGCATCTATGGCTGAAGGTTTCACTAATCACCTCAACAACAACAATAACAACAACAACAACAACCATCCGCAACCGACAGTGTTTGATCGCTTTTCTCGTCACCGTCCCCCTACTTATGATGGTGCGAATAATCCTACTGCTTTGAAGGCATGGATTCGAGAGATCGAGAAGTTGTTCCTCACTACTGGATGTCCTGAGGATCAGATGGTGGATATCGCAACCTATTATGTGAAGGACGAGGCCGACAACTGGTGGGCTCTTGCTAGAGCTGATCTGGAAGTTCAACCAGGATATGGTTGGGCTGTTTTCTCTGAAGCGCTAAAGAAGAGGTTTTATCCCGAGGAGATGCGCTAGCAGAAGGAGCAGGAGTTCCTTCGTCTACAACAAGGTTCCATGACCATTGAGGAGTACACCAACAAGTTCGTAAAGCTGTCACGTTTCGTTACTTCTGTAGCTATGGATGAGGTTTCGAGGACTCGTCACTATGAGAAGAATCTAGCTCCTAAGGTCCGGACTGCTATGTCTGGCATTCCTTCAACTTCTTTCCAACAGGCTTATGATCGTGCTCTTAGCATCTATGATTCAGTTCTTGCTACCGAGGCTGAGGAGGGTGCAAAGAGTAAGTTCGTGAAGAGGCCTTATGTTGCTTCCAGTGCTTCCCAGAAGAAACAGAAGCTCGAAGTTCGTCCATATACGCCACGTGATCAGAACCAGTTCAAGAAGAACGAGTGGTGTTTTCGTTGCGGAAAAGCTTACCACCCAGGTACGAGTTGCGCTCCTGGCACTCCGATCACATGCTTCACGTGCAAAGCTCCGGGGCACAAGGCTGTTGATTGCCCCCAGAAGCCTAAGTTTGATGCTCCTAAGGCTGATCCTGCGAAGACTGGATGAGTGTTCGTTATGAGTCGTGCTGAAGCAGATGCTAATCCAGATGTGGTTACAGGTACCTTTCTCGTTCATTCTTTATCTGCTTTTGTTCTTTTTGATACGGGTGCATCGATGTCTTTCGTATCCGAATCCTTTTCCGTCCGTGCTGGACTCTCTTCTTCTTCATCCGTTCATACCTCTATATCCCTTCCTACGGGTGAGATTGTTTCTTGCTCCGTTCTTTTCAAGGACGTACCTGTCAGTATCGCAGGGGCGATCCTTCCTGCCGATCTCGTCCATTTCAAACTCGGAGAGTTTGATGTGATTTTGGGTATGGATTGGTTATCTCGCTATGACACTAGGTTCCTATGTCGTGATCAGAAGATCGTGCTTAAGAGTCCCACAGGTTCGAGAGTTTCTTATCATGGTGTTAGGGTTACACCTACGGTCAAGTGGGTTTCTGCTATAAAGATGGTTAACATGGGTAGAAAGGGTCATCAAATCTACCTGTGCAGTGTCCATGGTGTTTCAGTTGAGCCGACGCTAGAGGATATCCCTATGGTTAGGGAGTTTCCCGATGTCTTTCCTGAGGATCTACCTGGTATTCCTCCTGAGCGAGATGTAGAGTTCTCGATTGAGTTGTTGCCTGAAACTGGTTCCATTTCGAAAGCTCCTTATCGTATGGCACCAGCTGAGTTACAGGAACTTAAGAAACAACTTGAGGAGATGATCGATAAGGGTTTTATCCGACCGAGTGCTTCGCCGTGGGGTGCTCTTGTCTTGTTCGTCAAGAAGAAGGATGGTAGTATGCGATTGTGCATTGACTACCGTGAGCTAAACAAGGCTACTATCAAGAATAAGTATCCTTTGCCGAGGATCGAGGACTTGTTCGATCAACGCCGTGGTGCTAGTGTGTTGTCTAAGATCGATCTGAGGTCAGGTTACCATCAGATTCCGGTTAGGAATGAAGATATTCCTAAGACTGCGTTTCGTTCAAGGTATGGCCACTATGAGTTCGTGGTGATGCCATTTGGGTTGACGAATGCACCTGCCGTTTTCATGGATCAGATGAACCGCACTTTCAGCGAGTATTTGGATAAGTGTGTCGTGGTGTTCATAGACGACATACTGATTTACTCAAGAGATGAGGCTGAACACGAGAATCACCTTCGTGTATCTTGGAGACTCTGCGTAAGCAGAAATGGTATACTAAGTTCTCAAAGTGCGAGTTTTGGTTAAGAGAAGTTACCTTCTTGGGTCATGTGACATCCGGCGATGGAGTTATGGTTGATCTGTCGAAGATTCGAGCCGTGGTTGATTGGGAAAGTCCAAAGAATCTGAACGAGGTTCGGAGTTTCCTTGGTCTAGCTGGGTATTATCGTCGGTCTGTACACGATTTCTCTAAGATCGCGATACCGATGACTCAGTTAAAGAAGAAGGAATCCAAGTTCATTTGGACCGAGGCTTGTGAAGCTGCCTTTCAGGAGTTGAAGAAGAGGCTGACTACCGCTCCTGTATTGACTCTACCAGAAGAGGGTGTTGAGTTCGATGTTTTCTGCGATGCGTCAAAGTTTGGGTTGGGTTGTGTCTTAATACAGAAGGGTAAAGTTGTGGCTTATGCTTCCCGACAGCAGAAAGTTCACGAGATGAACTATCCGACTCACGATCTTGAGTTAGCAGCAGTGGTGTTCGCACTTAAGCTGTGGTGACACTACTTGTATGAAGTCTCTTGCAACTTTTATACGGATCATAAGAGCTTGAAGTATATCTTCACTCAGAGAGATCTTAATATGAGGCAGAGACGTTGGTTGGAGCTGCTTAACGACTACAAGATTGAGCTGCAGTATCATGAGGGTAAGGCAAACGTGGTTGCTGATTCCTTGAGTCGCAAGGTGTGTCATGCTATGAGACCGGTGTTGGTGTTACCTGACGACTTGAGTCAAGAGTTCCAGAAGATGAGCCTTGAGGTAGTTCTTCCTGGTACTTTAGATTTGAGTGCGATGGTTGCTGAACCCGAGATCCTTCATGAGATCCGAGTTAAGCAAAGAGAGGATGAATACTTAGAAGGAGTTCGAGTCGCTATAAGCGAAGGGCGCGCCAAAGACTTCGACGTTGGACCTGATGATTGTCTACGATTCCATGGTCGTTGGTGTGTGCCTAGCTGTGAGGTCTTAAAATTTAAGATTCTCAAAGAGGCTCATAGTACTCCCTATTCGGTTCATCCTGGTGGTGATAAGATGTATAAGGATCTGAAGCTAAAGTTTTGGTGGTCGGGTATGAAGAAAGAGATCGCCGAGTTTGTGAGTCGTTGCTTGGTTTGTCAGAAGGTCAAGTTTGAACATCAGAGACCTGGTGGTCTACTGCAACCTTTGAAGATTCCCACATGGAAATGGGATTCGATTTCGATGGATTTCGTTATGGGTTTGCCGAGGTCGCCGAGAGGAATGAATGCGATTTGGGTCGTGGTTGATCGTTTGACTAAGGTCGCGCATTTCATTCCAATGAAGGAGACTTGGAGTCTCGAGGAACTAGCGAATGCTTATCAGCGTGAGATCATTCATCTTCATGAGGTTCCTAAGGATATCATCTCTGACCGTGATCTGAGGTTTTGTTCTCAGTTTTGGAAGAAGCTTCAGTTGGCTTTGGGCAGTGAGCTTAAGATGAGTACGGCTTTTCATGCCGCAACTTATGGTCAGACTGAGCGTACGATTCAGACGCTCGAGGATATGTTGCGAGCTTGTGCTTTGGAGTTTCAAGTTAGTTGGGAGAAGAATCTACCGCTTGTGGAGTTCTCCTACAATAACAGTTACCAAGCTAGTATTCAGATGGCTCCGTTTGAGGCACTTTATGGAAGGAAGTGTCGTAGTCCTTTGTGTTGGGACGATTCTAGTGAGACTGTTGTTCTTGGCCCAGAGTTGGTCCAAGAATCGATTGAGCAAGTGAGGTTGATCCGCGAGAAGCTTAAGGCAGCCCAGGATCGACAGAAGACGTATGCAGACTTGCGGCGTAGGCCGATTGAGTTTGAGGTTGGCGATAAGGTTTTTCTTAAGGTTTCGCCGATGAAAGGTGTTAAGAGGTTTGGGCTTAAGGGCAAGCTTAGTCCTAAGTACATTGGACCGTATGAGGTGCTCGAGAGAGTTGGTGAGGTAGCCTATAGGTTGGCTTTACCTCCAAATCTATCAAAGGTTCATGACGTGTTCCATGTATCGCAGTTGCGTCGTTATCGCAGTGATCCTTCTCATGTTCTTCAGGCTGATGTTATCTAGGTTGAACCTAACCTGACTTATGAGGAACGTCATGTTCGTATTTTGGAACGTCAGGAGAAGAGGTTAAGGAACAAGGTTGTACCTTTGGCTCGGGTTCTGTGGAGGAGTCAGAAGTTTGAGCAAGAGACTTGGGAAACCGAAGCGTCTATGCGAGAGAAGCATCCACATCTTTTTGAGTGAGGTAGTTCTCTTATCAAGTTTCGAAGACGAAACTTCTTTTTAGGGGGTTGGATTGTAACACCCCTAATTTCCGTAATATAATTCTATAATTTTATTTTCCCATATTTTATATTTTATTTTCCGGGAAAATATCCGTCTTTTATCTTTTGGGCTCGAAAAACGATGAAGACCCGCTCCTCCTTTGGGTCTCACGTGATTTTGGTGTAGATGGGTAAGTTTTGGGCCTAAACCTAGAATAAACCCATGAGCTTCTCTATAAATAAGAAGGGAAATCAAACCCTTGCTTCTCTTTTCTCACAAAACCCTAAACCTAAATTCTCTCCTCCTCTCTTCCTCCCTCGTGCCGCGTGCCCCTCGCCTAGGGTTTCATGCCGTTCTTCCTCTTCCTCCTTCCTTCATCATCTTTCGTGCTTAGATCGATCCTACTTCTTGGATTTATCTATCTTCTTCGTAAGTTTTATGTTTTCGCATAGTTTTATAGTTTTTATAGTTTATATATATAGTTAGTATATTTATTAGTTTCGTTATCTTTGGCACGTGGATGATTTCTATAAAGGCGTGGAAACTGCACCTGGAGAAGGCGTTTATATCATTGAAGACGATCTCTAGGGTTTTATTTGCTTAATAAGGTAACTAGGTGTTTTCTTTTAATTGTGTTTATGCCAATTGATGTAATTAATATGATTTAATGATTGTCTTGTATGATTGGTACGTGATAGATTGTTTATTATCATGTTAATTACGTTTTCGCATGTTTATATATGTTTTAATGTATTGATTATGTATTGTGTGTTGTTTATGTGTTTATTATGGGTGTCATGTGCGTAATTAGGGTTTACGAATAAACCCTAGTGGCGGCATGATAGGCGGCCAAGGGTGCTCTCCAAAGTTATAGCTAAAACTGGTATAACCTTGATGATGATTCATGAGTTATAGCTAAAGTTAATACAACTTTGGGTGGTTACTCTAGTTATGGCTGGAGCTACTATAACGTTGAAGTACGAGTTAAGGTTATAGCTGGAACTAACGTACCCTGAGATTATGGCTCAAGGTTATGGTTGGAACTAGTATAACTTTGAGTTTCGTGTCAAAGTTATAGTTGAGGTAAGTATAACTTCAAGTCGTATATGTTGAAGTTATCGAGGTTACTATAACCTCGCATCCAGAGTTTATGTTATGGTTAGGGTTACTATAACATTGAATGGTTAATGTTAAAGTTATGGTTGAAGTTACTATAACATTGGTTATTGCTTATACTTGTTTCATATGTTGTATTGTGTTCAACGTGTTATGTCCTTGTGTTTGCATATGTCTTTAGTTACTCTTGTTCATATGATAATTAGGATGGTCAGTTATACTATCCTATGAGTTGAGTCGTGATGTGGTTCATGCATGTTAGTACAGTCGGTTATACTGTGCATTTGTTTGTTGACTAGTTTGAATAGATTACGGTAGTTACGGTTATGTGCTATCGGAATGAACCAAAGCCACTCGTTGATGCGGGATTTATTTGGTCTATGTTCGGGATTGGGCAGAGGCAGTGGTTATACGCTCTGTTCCCCGAGTGTCGTTCGGTTTACCGAGAGTCTGGCCAGGTCTTAGGCATATAGGCAGTGGTGATACGCTATACATAGTACCGTGGAGGCAGTGGTGATACGCTCCACACCGATGGAGGCAGTGGTGATACACTCCGTCAGTCAGAGGCAGTGGTGATACGCTCTGACAAGTTAGAGGCAGTGGTGATACGCTCTAACGGGCGTTCGCTCTATTCGCTATGCTGTGTTGCTAGCTTTGTGCCTTCTGTTGCTGTGGATTGTGTGTTACCGAATTCGCTATGCTTTAATGCTAGCATTGTGCCTTAAGTTGTTAGGGGTCATGTGCTACAATGGTTATTAGTGTACATGGTCTAGTTCTTGCTTATGGTTTAGGTTTGCGTGATTCCGTTTAAGATTGATAAGTCATGGTAAGCTTTGTTGGGTTTTCATGAGTATAGATGATCTCACATGTTTACTGGTTTTACATTTCATTTATTAATGATTGTTGATTATATTCAATTGTTGTAAACATGACTGGGAGAGCATCTAGTTACTCCCGACTGATTGCCGACCCCCTTTTCAGGTTGTTCAGTGTGATGTTGTTTGGTTGATGCTTGCTTGGGGAATGTGCGAAGCGAGCTTAATAATAAATAGGAGTTTGCTTTTATGTTTAAAGAACCTTTTGAATAATGTATTAGTTGTTTTGGATTTAGTCGCGAACCGGATTGGTCAGGTGTTTCCGCCACCTTGACCCTTTTATCAGTATCGTACTCTGATATTTACTTTATATAAGTTTTTCCTTTGTTTTTTTAATCCGGGTTGTTACAGTCGTATGCTCTAGTTTGGACCTCATGGCACGATCTCTGAGCTGTCACCTTTCTTGTGGGGCTATAGTGACCCGCTTGGTTCAGAGGTTGAATGACTTTGAGGCTCCACCTTCATTGGGTACTGGGTTGTTTAAGTCCGTCCCTACGATGGATGAGAAGTACTGGTGTCATAACAGGTGGCTTAGGAAGTTGGAGGATGGGTCGTATGCGTGGAGAGTGAGGGGATCCATGTGGATGGTGCTCCCCGATCCCGAGCACCTATCTGTGATTGACCAACTGGCAGAGTATGACCCTGAGAGTGAGGAACCGGAACCTGAGCCTCGGTTTTACTTGATCGGCCCCACCATCCTCCTAGACTTACCCGAGCATGTCTTTGTGACGGAGAAGCAGTCGATCGCTCCTGTAATACTACGGTTTTATGAGTCTATAGGTACTCTATCGAGTGGGGCTTACTCTATCAAGTAAGTAGTTTTTGACGCAAAACAGTAGTCTGCCTGTAGGGTACTCGATCGAGTAAGTTGGGTACTCGATCGAGTAGGGGGCACTCGATCGAGTAAGTGCCTTACTCGATCGAGTAAGTGTGTTTTACGGGTCTGTTTTGACGGGTTTTGCTAATAACGCGAGATTAATATAAAAGGCTTCCGCCATTTTCTTTAATCACTTTTCACCTCTCTAAACCTTTCAATAGAAAAAGAAGTTACGTAGTTCTCTCTTGTCGCGTTTTTGGCAAATCCTAATGGCTAGAGTCGTCGGATCGTTAAGTTCTTTACGCCGGACACCGTCGTGTTATGGGTAAGATCCTTGTACCGTTTTTATATTGTTTCATTGATTTTGGTTAAACCCTAATTTGGGAATTTGGGGTTTTTATGATTGTATGATTAAGGTAGTATTTGTATGAATGTATGTGTAGGAGGAGGGTTCGTAGAAGAGAGGTTTTGTGACAGCTGCTAGATCGTCTGATTCTGTGATTGCTGTTCTAGGTAGGGTTTTCCTACTCAGTATTAGTTACATGATGTGCGTGGTGATTGTGCTGTAGCTAATGGTTGTTGATTGATTCAGACGGTTGTGATTTCATGTTATTGATTGATTCAGACGGTTGTGATTTCATCTTGTTGATTGTTTCAGACGGTTGTTATGGTTGTATTATGATTACTGTTTATCTGTCTGTGTTCTTCGGGGTGCGTCCCTGGCTGAGTGGAGTCACTTGCGGGAGTGGCTTCACACCCTTGATTCCCCTTCTGTGGAACCCGCCACATAAGGGATGTGCACATTAATGAACATGGGTTTATCGTTCGACGGAGATGAGCGGGGCTTAGGTGGAAACGGCTGCGGTCCCCCACTCGCGGCGAGGAGTATCTGTTGCGATGGGTACTCTGGCAGGGCTACACACTTTTGTGTGTAGTCAGTTATGAGGTGATTGGAGTTGGAGACTGGGATTGTGTGTGAGCTGTTTGTATGATTGTTTCAGTGTGACTTTGATTGTGTAATTAGTACTGACCCCGTTTAAATGTTTTAAAAACTGTGGTGATCCATTCGGGGATGGTGAGAAGGTATTGAGCAGGTATGATATGACGCGTATGGGATAGCTGGGATGAGTCATCACGTGGCAGTTAGAAGTCTTTCGCTGTGTCAGACGATGTTTTATAGCTTTGATAGTTTTATCAGTAGACCGTCTGAGAACCTTGTATTTCAGTTTAACAGTTTTTGTTTTGATCATGTAATCACTTTAAACTATATTGTTATTTAAATTATGTTTCTTCATTGTCATTTGATTATCATTGCCTCGGGTAACCGAGATGGTGACGTTCTTATACCTTAAGTGGTCCTGGTCAGGCACTTGGAGTATGGGGGTGTCACAAAGTGGTATTAGAGCAACGATCCTGAAACCTGTAACCAATGAACTTAATGAACATAGGGAGTCAAACTAAAATGAACCCGGGTAGAAGTTGTAGGAGCTAATGCAAAGACTTGGGAGACGTCCTAAAGTCGCGAAATCGCCCTATAATTTTGAACCGGTCACCATGGGATATGAGTCGGGATCTTTATATGTTTACTGTTATTCTTTTGCATATGTTGGGTGAATAGGTTGGATGGATGTGTTGGGTGAATATGCTGAATGAATATGGTGGAAGAATATGTGGTATGATGGATGAATTGGTGGAAAAAGATGAATAATTTTTGTATGATAATATGATTTATGATAAAGCAAGTTGTATGATGGAAGTGATTTTATAATCTTGTTATGCTAGTAACATGTGAATAGGGGACTTGATGTTATATATTTGTGATTTTGTTTACGAAAAGTTATAGAATAAAAACATGCGGGTAATACATGCTTGGTAAGTTGAATGATGTATGTGCATGACGGATCTTGTTGCTTAGCTTTTGAAGATAGTAACATGTGGTTAGGGATACTGGTTTTATGAGTATTGAGTTGTTTTTGTTTACCTTGTTGTTGTTTAAGTTGTTTGGAAGTAAAAATCAAATAGTTATATCGTCTGATTTCAGCAAAGTTGTCTTTAAAATGTTATAACTTGAGATGCGTAAATGATTTTGAGGTGATTCTAATTGGAGGTGATAGCTTGTTCTTTTACGATTCTAACGATAGGTCACACGCCCCAAACGACCAAGAAACGAGTGAGTTATGACCGTTTTACGAAAATTGGACAGTGCTGAGAAATGCGTAGGGTACCCGATCGAGTGGCCCTCACTCGATCGAGTGCACCCCTTGTTACTCAATCGAGTAGCCCTTACTCGATCGAGTAGCCCTGGTAATTTTTTATACGTGTCTCTGACCTTCACATACTCGATCGAGTAGGCCATTCACTCGATCGAGTGGCATGTACTCGATCTAGTGACCCCTGTTTTGGGTCATATGCTTATCTTTTGACTTCGTTTCATATTATGTTTAATTCAAAGGTGTTATTTTGCTTCTTTATGCATTGTTTTACATGTATGTTGGTTTTGATGCGTAAGTTACCCAATATTATGGTGTAGTGAGTGGCACCTTATGGTGGGTATGAATTCGGTGGGAGGACATGAGTTATATGTGGTTGTGATGGATAGTGGAAAAAGAAAAGAAGGATTGGTAAGGCTTATTAAGGCATGGAGCATGTTTTGTGAGAAGATATGAGTGATATGATTTTGTGTTGAGTAATGTGAAAGTAAGTAAATATGGGCAAGGGTTGATGTGAGTCTAAGGAACGTGATAATGAATAGATTGAAAGGAAGAATGTGGATAGTAGCAACTTGAAATGTATAAATAATTATGGAGGGAGATGGTTAGGAATTGTGTTGGTTAGAATATATATAATGAAAGGTCGTTTTAGAGGGATTGAGAAGAGTAGTATATAGTGAACTTAATGGAGACATGTCGCGACGTGGATTTGCAGATAGTGGGTGAGTTTGGGAATTTGTGTTATCAAGAGGTGAAACTAATGTGTGATTTCCTTGGGCAATTAACCGTATAAAATGAATTTTGATTTCTAGAGATGTAAAAAGGGAGATGCAATTGTTTGAACAAGTAAACGTTGATTCTATGGATGGATTAGTGGCAAGGGTGAGTGATAGCATAATAAGAGAATATCTATGGTAAGAAAGAGTAAGATGATATCGATATGAAATAATGGGATTTGAGTTTTGGAGCGATGAGAAGGTAACTGGAGCACTAAAGAGTTAGGTAGAAGTAATAAGGAGTTGAATGGTTAATTGCTTTTGTCGAGTGTAAAAGAAAAGAATGAGGGGAGTAAAACTAGGAAAATGTTCACCGGAGTTATGTGATATAAAAGTAAGGAATCGTCGAGATGTATGATAATATCATGAGGATTTGAGTTAATGGTTATATAGGAGTTTCAGAACAACATGATTAGTCAGGAGTTTCGAGAAATTTAGTAAAGTAAAAGTTGGGTAAAGAATTTGCACGATATGAGATCTTGGTGGTGAGTCGGGTGACGATACAATTAAGGATGAAATTGGAAATAGTGTTGAGATGATTTTTGTTGATGTATTTGATGTTCGTTATTTGGGATGATAAACAAAGATAGGAAAGAAACTGTGATGTTTTGATGTACGAACGGTGGTGGTGTGGGGTGTTGTCACTAGTGGTTAAGGGTGGTGATAAATAAGAAAGATGACAATTCTAAAGAGGTTGATTTTGTAGAGACCGAATTGATATGTATGGTTATGAGGAAGTATAAGACGTAGTCTTAGGAGGCAGTTTCTCGTAATGAGGGTTAGCTGTATGGTTATGTATAGCAGAAAGTGTTGGTTATGCGAATGGGAGAATGTGTTATGAGGTGTATACTAGTTAAGCTCGGGTGAGAGGTAACCTTTGTCAGGTGATAACTTACGTGATCAGGATTGAATAGTTGGATGTGATTACGGGTCTATGATGTGTATAAATGTTTGTGTGAGGTTTTGACCTCACAAGAAGTGGTATTGTGTGATAATTATAAAGTTGTTATCTGAATTTTCTATATGTTGAGTACGGTAACCTGATTGAATGAAAAAAATGGTAATAGTTTGATTGATCTGGCATGGTTAGTTATAATTGTATGTGTATTTATAATACATGTGTATTCCGTGAAATGGTAGGGATGATGGTCATGAGGTGCTTATCCGTTTATTCATATAATATGTTGCGTTGTGATTTAGTAAAGTGGATTTGAGTAAGTTTTCTTGTCCGAGAAGTTATTTCTGAGTCAGTGTTTATGGGATTGTGTATGTTGCGATGTCTATCGGTGTGGTTGTGGTGCCTCGGGTGGTGATCCGGGCACGGTACCTAGTGTTGTGATGCGGGTATTTTCACACTGCGGTGTGGCTCTTGGTGGCGGTGTTGCGATGCCGTCACCGGTTGTGGTGGAGTAGGCGGGATGATTATGATTCGAGTTTCGAAAGTACATACCAGTTATACATAAATTGTTGTTTTGTTTGATGTTGCTTTTCGTGAGTTTGGTTTTGTACGAGATAGAGACGGTTGTTTTGTTTATTGATGTTTTTTACCAGTTAAGTTTTGGAATGAGGGTAGAGTATGATATGAAAGAGAGTGTATTTGTTTTCGTGGTTGTCATAGCATAGGGATATTCTGTTGATGGGACACAGTTGTCAGAAGTTGTTACAGTACATTTGATCTTGTTGTAGATGAGGCATCGGTGCACATAGTCATGGCAAGTGATTCGTAGAACATGTGTGGTAATGATCTGAAAGCTGCAGGTGGTTCATAATCTTTCGTTGAGACAGTGAGTGTTGAGTGTTGGGAATTAGTGTCATGTTAAGTTATGTATGAGTTTTGCGCTAAAGAAAGAAAAGAACTTGAGGATCTAGTGTGAGTGTATATAATAATTGTGGATCGTGAGTTATGAGTATGGAGATAGGTGCAAGTATAGAGGATTATGTCGTTTTGGCAGTAATAGGGAACAATTGAAGTTTTGGTCAAGCTAAAGATTTTGAGGTATAGGTTAGGTGGTGTGACGAGTGAATTGAAGTATGAGAATTGTTTAAGTAAGAGAGCCTTAGATATATGCATGGCGAGTGTTTAGATTATAGGTGGTTATCTTTGACATGCGGTGGCGATGGGGATAATGAGAAGATATAGCTAGGATTTACTATTAGTGAGTTATGAGGACGTAACATTTATCTTAAGAGGAGTATGATGCGATAAAAGAGATTTTGATGGTTTTGCATATGGTAGTATAATTGGAAGTAGAGTGTTGGTGTAGCATAAAGGACGAATATTTGTTTTGATTGATTTTATTAAAGGTCATGACCATGCTTGTAGTAGTTCGATGTTTAGGAATGGGAGAATATTTCGATAGTGTTGAAAGTTAGATGATTATGATTATGAGTTCGATAGTTCTGGCAGTTGGATGATGATGTTTATGAGTATGAGTAAACTTCGAGGACGAAATTCCTTTTAAGGGTGGTAGAATGTAACATTCTGTTTGATGTTATGAGTATCTTGATATTGGATTTTCTAGTGGATGATATGTTACAGAGCTAACAGCGTTTGTGTTGGTAGTGTATGGAGTTAGTGTCGAGAGAGATATAATGTAGTTGATAAGATATCGTGAGACATGTTGTGGAGGTAGGCGTAGTTGGTGGAGTTGGTGTTAAGAGTTCATGTTTTATAAGGTAAGGTTTTGTTTTGAGTTCTTAGTTGCGTTGCTGTGTCTTAATCGAGTTGGTAGGTTTGTTTTATTTTGTTTTTATGTAGGAGTTGAACTTCGGGGACGAAGTTCTTTTTAAGGAGGGAAGACTGTAATACTACGGTTTTATGAGTCTATGGGTACTCTATCGAGTGGGGCTTACTCTGTCGAGTAAGTAGTTTTTGACGCAAAACAGTAGTCTGCCTGTAGGGTACTCGATCGAGTAAGTTGGGTATTCGATCGAGTAGGGGGCACTCAATCGAGTAAGTGCCTTACTCGATCGAGTAAGTGTGTTTTACGGGTCTGTTTTGACGGGTTTTGCTAATAACGCGAGATTAATAAAAAAAGGCTTCCGTCATTTTGTTTAATCACTTTTCACCTCTCTAAACCTTTCAAAAGAAAAAGAAGTTACGTAGTTCTCGCGTTGTTGGCAAATCCTAATGGCTAGAGTCGTCGGATCATTAAGTTCTTTACGCCGCTGACACCGTCGTGTTATGAGTAAGATCCTTGTACCGTTTTTATATTGTTTCATTGATTTTGGTTAAACCCTGATTTGGGAATATTAGGGGTTTTTATGATTGTATGATTAAGGTAGTATTTGTATGAATGTATGTGTAGGAGGAGGGTTCGTAGAAGAGAGGTTTTGTGACAGCTGCTAGATCGTCTGATTCTGTGATTGTTGTTCCAGGTAGGGTTTCCCTACTCAGTATTAGTTACATGATGTGCGTGGTGATTGTGCTGTAGTTAGTTGTTGTTGATTGATTCAGACGGTTATGATTTCATGTTGTTGATTGATTCAGACGGTTGTGATTTCATATTGTTGATTGTTTCAGACGGTTGTTGTGGTTGTTTTGTGATTACTGTTTATCTGTCTGTGTTCTTCGGGGTGCATCCCTGGTTGAGTTGAGTCACTTGCGGGAGTGGCTTCACGCCCTTTATTCGCCTTCTGTGGAACCCGCCACAGAAGGGATGTGCACATTAATGAACATGGATTTATCACTCGACGGAGATGAGCGGGGCTTAGGTGGGAATGGCTGCGGTCCCCCACTAGCGGCGAGGAGTATTTGTTGCGATGGGTACTCTGGCAGAGCTACATACTTTTGTGTGTATTCAGTTATGAGGTGATTGGAGATGGAGACTGGGATTGTGTGTGAGCTATTTGTATGATTGTTTCAGTGTGACTTTGATTGTGTAATTAGTACTGACCCCGTTTAAATGTTTTAAAAACTGTGGTGATCCATTCGGGGATGGTGAGCAGTTATTGAGCAGGTATGATATGACGCGTATGGGATAGCTGGGATGAGTCATCACGTGGCAGTTAGAAGTCTTCCGCTGTGTCAAACGATGTTTTATAGCTTTGATAGTTTTATCAGTAGACCGTCTGAGAACCTTGTATTTCAGTTTAACAGTTTTGGTTTTGATCATGTAATCACTTTAAACTAGCTTTGATAGTTTTATCAGTAGACTGTCTGGGAAACAAGCGTTTGCATTTGTGGAGTCGCCACCAATTTATTGTGGAAAATTGGAAACCATTCGAATACCCCATGCCATGTCAAGACACAAAGTAGTGACATGAACACCAAGAACTCGTTACCCTTAGCATTCTATGTCTAGAATGACTCTCGTGGATGCCGATGAACACGGATGTTCACAGAGATCTGGAGTAAGGGGTGAGGGTACGTATTAGGAAGCTCTTTTGATCGAACACCTAATCCCGCCCGCCTCGATAGCGGCCTCTACTAATGTTTAGGGAAATTATCTATACTCGATATATTGTCGATTATATGCATGCAATGCAACATCCAACGTTTTAATCCTAGCATGTGAGAATTAATACTAAGTCCGTAAACAATTAATTTAGCATACAATTAGGTCGAATCGGGATTTAAGTTCAATTACATGTGAAAGCATACAAGCAATAAAAAAATACAATGATAAATACAATAAAGGAAATTACAATAATGAACAAATACAATAATTACATCGGGCTTAATGATTTATGTCGAAAATACATCTAAAACGGATAATTTGGAAAAGAAAGAATAAATAAATGAACGAACAGATTATTAGGTGATAATACGAATAATAATTAATTAAATACGTAAACTAAAACTAGGTCAAGGCAAAACGGGAGTTCAGAGACAGAAGTCAACCAGGAACAGGCGCAGCAGAGCTGCGCCCTCTGGAAGAGGCGCAGCAGTCACTGCGTCTGTTCCTTGGCTCAGTTCTGGCTGTGAAGCCGGAATTACAAGTCGTTAATATTCGTTGGTGATTTTAATGCTTGATTATATTATTTGACTCGGATGAAAGTGATTATCAGATTATTTACATGCGATTAACGGTCATGAAAGCAATAAACATGGATGAAACTAATTAGAACGAATTATTACAAGATCAAAGAGGATTAATTAACAAATTAATTAGGTTATATACGATGAATTAATGACGGACTAATGATAAATATCATAATAAACAGGTGAGAATATATCAAAGATCGAATTCCAGAAACCCAATATGAATGAATCGAATTTCTACAACCCGGTTTGACTTTAATGACGAAAACCCGCAAATATTAATTACTTGGTATTTAAGTCGAGAAATAATGAGATGAATTATATGTTAATAATGATGAACAATATGTCAAATTATTATGTTCAGATTGTTATATTAAAACAAGGAACAAATGAAAACAAAAGAAAAACAAACAAATCAACGAAAGACGAAGGAAGAAGAAAGGAAGCAGGAACTGCGGCAACCTCACGAAGAGGCGCAGCAGGTACTGTGTCCCTTCGAAGAGGCGCAGCAGTTGCTGCGTCCTTTCTCGACGGTTGTCCTCTGATAATCCGTAAAAAGGGTTTTAAACAAAGGGTTTTAGAAATCGGTTTTAATTGTATTTTCGACATAAATCTTACAATATGATTACAATAATAAATAACAAATAAAAGAGAGATTTACACCCTCAGACTTACATGTTTGACGAAACGAGATGAACTAAGTTAACGATTAGTGATGCTCGACTCGAATGTAGACGAAAGTGCCCTCGTAAGAGGAATTAAAACAGATTGATTAAAGTTGATTATGGTGGAGTTGGTCAAATTGGTCGGTCATGCAAAACCAGGCTGGTACTCAGAAGGATCTAAGCTTACGTAGTCAAAGGTCAAGCACGTAGACACCAAAAAGTAAGAACGTGGTCTACACTGCAAAGGGAGAAGAGAAGGGGCGGACACTCGCGTGAGAAATATGTGAGACCGAAGGTCTCTATTTATACTAATCACGTGGAGGAAGTAGGGTTTTTCGGAGAAACATTGGAAGTGAATCTCGAAAAGATATGAAAAGATACGAAAAATACGCAGAAAAGGACTTGGGAAGAGGCGCAGCAGGCACTGCGTCTCTTGGAAGAGACGCAGCACTTGCTGCGTCTATTCCCAAGTGGTTTCCCCCTGTGGAAGAAAGATTTCCGTGTTTAGTTTATGGAATAACGGAATAATTTGGTTTTCCTTAATATTTTGTGTGAATATTACGGGAAATTGTTTACCAAAGATTAAAAGATTTATAAAATATGGAATAGAAATATCCGGAACATTCCAGAATATTCCAACTCTGCATTTTAATGGTTGTCATAAAATGAAGACGGTTTTAGGCCCGGACTCCAAATGTACTCTAATTACTGCCAAAATGACCGTATCGACACGTAGATGACATTTAAGAGGTAGACATAAATGTTTGAGTGACCACTTGATGATAAACTTACGAACTGTCACAAATCGTTCCGCGTACCAAACATGCGGCCCAATCATCACCGGATGGTTTGCGGGAGGTGCAGAAATGAGGTATCTACAATCTCCACTACCTTGGTGCTCCAGAACATGCACAAGATGGCCTACAACCAGGGTATAGGGACAGAGTTGGCGCAGCGTATTTGGTGGAGAGGACCCGGAGTTGACACTGGAGTCTTCCATAGTTAAGGAGTTGATCCCAACTTTTGGAGACCAGCAGAGGAGACCGAGTTTGGCTGCCTCGCGGGACCGTGGGGAGCCAACTACGGCAGCCAGTTGGTTGAGGCAGGGAGATGGACCGGCGGTGGGGGCCACTCAGCTGGAACTTTTCAGGGAGGAGAAGCATCTAGAACAGGTACATCTGGCACCAGAGGTGGTGAGGAGATGGAGGAGGGTGCAGATATTTGATCCCCGTTTTATTCCTGGACTCGTTTTTTTGGGATTTGTTGATGGATATTTGTTGCACTTTATCGTACTCTTTTATTTTGGATGTTGTAATTGGCCATAAGGCCGCTACTCGTTTTCCGTACTACGCTTGAGTCATTTGGACCGGACCTTTGAGTCGGTGTTAGAATATCTCACTGTTTGCAAGAATAAACTTTGGTGTGTGTGTTTTAGATGCCGAAATTTGCATTCTGCCCTGGAAAATTCGGCCGAGCATGCCAATACTTGGTTGATTATCGCGTACTCGACTGAGTACTTCATGATACTCGACCGAGTATCCGTATATTACAGCCTTCGTTGCTTGAAATTGTTATGGAATTAACTGGGTAACTATTTTTAGTACGTGCATGCTTGAATGTCTTAGTGTCGTGTTCGGACTTCATGATATGCACTTTGTTTATATGATAATGATATACGACCGGAATCTGGGTGAGATAGTAATAGCAATATAAGATATGGAATGTGAGTGTTGGTGGTAATTGATATGGCTAAAGTCGTATCACCAATTCAAAATAAAACTATCTCAAAACTAACAAGAATAGCTAGTGGTAAGACAGGTATCGAATCCACAGGGAGGCGGTAATAGTCAGTCTGTAAATATTTAAATTGTCTAAAGGTAACCGTTTTCTTGGGGGTTTGTTTTGTTTGTTATCTAACCAACTAATTGCAAGTAATTTAAAGAAGTTTAAACAATGATATTAAAAGTCTAGGATTTCCGGTTCATTAGGTCAATTATATGGGGTCTATTAATCAATTGCTAGATCTGTCAAGCTGTCTAAGGTCACAAGATCGGTCGATTCTATTATGCCCTTTAGATCGATTCTAACATGCGGTCGCTATAATTAGATACAATCTATTTGATTATCGCAGCCTATATTAATTCTAACCCGGTCGGTGAAAGGATTAATTCGCTACACTAATTAACAACTCAGGCCTAAGTTAATTAACTAGAATAAGAACAATAATCAAACGACAGCTTATATGATTTCTCTAGCAATTAATCAATTTTCCTCTTTTAATTAACCTAGATCCCCTTTATCCTAGATGAGGAATTTAGCTACTCATGACTAAAGAAATAGCAACAATGATGATAATTGAAGACATAATTATAAGCATGAAATAAGAACAATAATTGAATAACATAAACTTGAATGATTAATTATTGAGGAAAGATTAGTACCGTAGCAAGGAAAGATTAAAGTTAGAGAGAGTATTCAGCCGTTCTAAGCAAAATAAAAGCATAACCTAAAATCCCGTACGAGTTTCTAATTTATAATACAAATAACTGTTTTAGGAAAATCTGGAAACAAATCTGCCAGAGAGGTTCCTCGATCGAGCCTGAGGTGACTCGATCGAGGACGATTACTCGATCGAGGAACCAGCTACACAGAAAGATTCCTTCGTTTCTTCACTTCTAGACTTCATGCTTCCTCGTTCCTCGTGCCATGCTCCGTGTATTCCAATATGCCAACTCCGTTATGCTCATCTTAGCTTGATTATCCTCGTAATGCGTTATTTCTGCATTAAAACATAAAATAGCGGCAGTATCGACAATTCACTGAAATAAGGCATATAAATGATATATTGGCACGCAAACGGTATATAAAATGGTATGAAATGAGCTATAAAAGTATATATAAAAGTGATACATCAAACTCCCCCAAACCAAACCTTTGCTTGTCCTCAAGCAAAGCAATTAAACCAAACAAAAGACAAACAAACATATGGTGAATGAATAACTAAGAGCAAATGTCTAGGCACATACAAATCTCAGCTATCCACATCTACAACAAAGTAATGACCAAAAATTGTGCCAATAAAACAAATTCAAAGGCACGGGTAATAGATTAACGCAGCTCTACTCAAGATGTGACATGATACCGAGACTCAGCCAAATGCTTTTCAACCTTGCAAGACAATTTTGTCGGATTCTCGCGGTTTCACCCATGCACTCATAAGGGGTAAGATATATGTAAGATAGAAAGAATAAAGACACTCACTCAACTTATGAAACATGCATGCAATCTAATGTGATAGAAGATTCTCCAACTAGTGCACATTCACAATATAGACCAAGTACACGTATCAAGGACAGAATGGTGGTAAAGTGGCATGGGTATAGAAGTGGCTTGTGCAACAGCACGTATGGGTATGTGAGGCTCAGACGGTAGTCGCAACGCTAAACCAATAGCCAAATCTAATAGTATATAGAACAATCATCCAACTGGAGAAATCATCTCAACTTTGACAACATATGAGAGAATGAAAAGACTCTCAAAATGTGCATTAGACTCCAGTAATTACCACTCATGACCTTCTAACAAAACTTGATGAAGCAAAAAAATTTTCTTTTCTTTTCTTTTCTTTTCTTTCTTTCTTCTTTTTCGATTTTTTTTCTTTTTTTTCATCTTTTTTTTTTGTTCTTCTCTTTTTTTTTCTCTTCCTTTTTTTCATTGCTTCATAATATTTTTCTTTTTCAACATAGGAGGTCACACAATTGCTACAAAAAGATAGCTATTACCCACATGACAATAAAAGTCCTAACCCAACCAAAGCAGCTATAACAATAAAGACTCAAGCAACCGCGACTGTCCCGAAAAAAGGTAGGCAAATTCTGTAATGTAGCTAAGAAATAGGATATAAAATGGCTACATGGTTCAAATGGGCTAACAAAAACTGGGTAATATATGGCATATTTGAACAAAAAGAACCGCCTTTCCTCATGTACTCAATTATATGAACACGCAAAAGCCAAGAAATTAATGTCACACTTATGCAGTTTCATATTACATATTCCACAAGGAGACCACACTCTTCAGCCTAAATAACAATGAGACCGGTTTATTAATGTTCCCGGCCTAGGAAGCTCTAAGAGCATCTCCAATGGTTACCCAAAAGGACTTGCTTGCAAATAAAAAAAATTCAAGCTACTTGCTTAACCATTGGAGCACTCCTATTGAACTAGCTTAAATTGAGCAACTAGCTCCATAGAGCTAGTAGCTCAAATGGTCCTACAAAAAAAACCTACCAACTAAACTAATACACGTGGAAATAGGCATGAAGTACAATTTCATTTTCAGAAATGTTGTTGTGCATATGGGCCCATCTAAGCCACAACACTAGTAGCTTACCATTGTAGTAGTTTCTAGCTTAAAAATATTGTAGCTTGAAAATCTTATGTGACAATGGTAAGCTAGTAGCAACTAGCTTACCATTTTGGATGCTCTAAAGACCTCAGAAATTTAAATGGTTTACCAACAAAATAAAGTCAAATCTACTCGGCATAAGGCATATTATGACGGTCAAGACTTGAGTAAAGAGCTTTGTTCATCATAGCTAACGGGTCAAAACTATGTACATGGACAACTAGATGGGATTCAAATGCAAAGACAAAGCAAGTTATCATCATTGCTAAACAATTCACCAAGACTCGACTCAAAATAAATAAAACATGTTTTTGTATTTTATAAATTTTTCAATTTTTTTGGATTTTTTTTTCACACAACAGAAATAAATACTCTCCCTCAAACCTACATGTCATAGTGTCCTCATTGTGACGCCTACAGCATAGAAATCACACAGAAATCCAGCAACCTATGGGACATAACTAACAAAGGGAAGAGGGAAAAAAGAAAATGCAATAAAACAAAAACAGGAAAGATAATACCAGCTGTAATGCAAAAGCCTCTCCCAAACCAGCTGGAAAGTGAGGGATGTATTGACCAGCTATCACTACTGAGATCCGTCATCATCATCAAGGTTAGCTTCATCGAAGTCATCAATCTCAGCATACATAGGCAGCAGCTCAGGGTCAGTAGCAAGGGTACCACGGCCTCTAGAATGGCCAGCTCGTCTACTACGGCCTCTAAAACGGCCACCTCCTGGAATAGCTGCTGCAGCAAAGTAGAAGCTCTAAACAAACACAAGTTTTATGAGAGATTTGGTGATGAATGATGAAGAATTAAGAGAGAAAGAGGGATATGGCAGGAAAAACGCAGCACAAAAGTGACGGAATAAAAAGGGAATTGGAAATATTAAGAACAAATCATAAAGAAAAACCGGCTGGAAAAACACGCAGAACCCGGTTCAACTAGGTGCCTCGATAGAGCCTGAGGTGACTCGATCGAGGAACCAAAATCAGTACATGCCAACTTTCGTTCTAACTTGATTTAAATTGCCTACTTGGTGCCTCGATCGAGCCCTACTTTCACTCGATCGAGCACGTTGGTGCCTCGATCGAGCCTAGGCTGACTCGATCGAGGAACCTACTGTTGGCGTCTTTTTTCGTTCTTTGTGATTCCTAACTTCAAATTCCGTCAAATCCTGCACAAAATACTTAGAAAACATATGAAATTGCCTCATCTCATCTCTCAAAATTCAAAGAAGACTTAAATTTAAATGCAATAATTAAATTTTAAATCCTAAATTACAAAATAATATATTACAATATCCGAGCTGCCTCTCGGTAGCGCTGGTTTTTGCGGTCCCGCGCGACTGTAATTCTTCATCAGTACGAAGAATCAATGGCAAAGAGGTCAAGGGCCTCTATTACCCCAACATGAGCTCCTTCATAGTAGATTTTCAATCGTTGCCCATTCACTTTAAAGGTCTCTCCTTTGTCAGTTTGTAGTGTAACTGACCCAAATTTGTTCATATCAGCAACAGTGAACGGTCCAGACCATCTACTCCTCAGCTTACCTGGAAACAAACGCAAACGAGAGTTAAATAAGAGAACTTTCTCACCAACATGAAATTCCCTTTGCAAAATATGCTTGTCATGCCACTTCTTCGTTCGCTCTTTGTACACTTGAGCACTATCATAGGCATGTAGTCGAAATTCATCAAGCTCATTCAACTGCATCAGTCGTTTCTCACCCGCCAGTGAGGGATCCATATTCAGCTCCTTTACGGCCCACATAGCCTTGTACTTAAGCTCCACAGGTAAATGGCAAGATTTGCCATAGACTAGACGGTAAGGTGATGCTTCAATCGGTGTCTTGAATGCAGTACGGTAAGCCCACAAGGTGTCATCCAGCTTCCGACTCCAATCCTTTCTGTTCTTGCTTACTACCTTTTCTAAGATCTGCTTCAGCTCTCTGTTAGAAACCTCTACTTGTCCATTGGTTTGAGGATGATAATCCAATCCTCTACGATGTGTAACGCCATATTTATTCAAGAGAGAATTAAGATGACGCTCATTGAAATGCTTTCCTCCATCACTAATCACCGCGCGAGGCATTCCAAACTGTGGAAAGATAATTTTCTGAAACATCTTAACAACAGATTTAGCATCACAAGTGGGGGTGGTAATTGCCTCCACCCATTTAGAAACATAATCTACAGCTACTAATATGTATTGATTCCCATGAGAAGTAGGGAATGACCCTTGGTAATCAATGCCCCAAACATCAAAAATCTCTACTTCTAAGATTCATGTTTGAGGCATCTCATGCCTTTGCGAGATATTACCCGTTCTTTGACACGCATCACAAGAACGGACAAAAGTAGTAGCATCCTTTAAGATAGTAGGCAAATAAAAACCCGATTGCATTACCTTAGCAAATGTCCTAGAAGGACCATGATGACCACCATAAGAATAAGAGTGACAATGAGAAAGGATGGCACGTACCTCACCCTCTGGAATACATCGTCTGTAGATACCGTCTGCACACTCCCGGAACAGATATGGATCGTCCCAGAAATACCGCTTCACATCATACAAAAATCTCTTCTTCTGCTGAGAGGATAAATCAGGAGGAAGTATACCTCCTACCAAGTTATTGGCATAATCTGCAAACCATGGAGTATTTGTAGCTACAACTAGAAGTTGGTCATCTGGAAAAGAGTCATCAATGGGCAAAATCTCTCTTCCTGCAAATCTCAACCTAGACAAATGATCTGCAACAACATTCTCAGCACCAGACTTATCACGAATTTCTAAATCAAATTCTTGTAACAACAAAATCCATCTAATAAGTCGTGGCTTAGCCTCTTGTTTGGTGAAAAGATATTTTAAAGCTGCATGGTCAGTGTGAACAATAACTTTAGAACAAACAAGATAAGCTCTAAATTTGTCTAAAGAATAGACAACTGCAAGAAGCTCCTTCTCCGTAGTAGCATAGTTGATATGCGCATCATCAAGAGTCTGACTTGCATAGTAGATGGCATGTAACACCTTATCCTTTCGCTTCCCCAAAACAGCTCCAACTACATAGTCACTGGCGTCGCACATAATCTCAAAAGGAAGGCTCCAATCCGGAGATCGGATTATGGGAGCTGAGATAAGAGCTTGTTTAATCCTGTCAAAGTACTTAACACACTCATCAGTAAACAGAAAAGGTGTATCTTTGTGAAGTAGCCGAGTTAGAGGTTGAGCAATTTTAGAGAAATCCTTAATAAAGCCGGCGGTAGAACCCTGCATGACCAAAAAAACTACGCACACTTTTAACATTAACCGGGTACGGGAGTTGTTCAATTACCTCAACCTTAGCTTTGTCCACTTAAATACCCTTACCTGACACCAAGTGACTGAGTACCACCCCTTCAGTAACCATGAAGTGGCACTTCTCCCAGTTGAGAACAAGGTTGCTCTCCTCACAGCGCTGCAAAATTTTAGTCAAGTTTCTCAAGCAAACATCAAAATCGGTACCATACACACTGAAATCATCCATAAAGACTTCCATGATATACTCTATGTAATCAGAAAATATGGCCATCATACAACGCTGAAAAGTAGCAGGAGCGTTACATAAACCAAAGGGCATCCTCCTATAAGCAAATACACCATATGGACATGTGAAAGTGGTCTTTTCCTGATCGTCAGGATGAATGGGTATCTGAAAGAAACCGGAGTAGCTATCTAGGTAACAGAAATAACTATGACATGCTAATATCTCTAACATTTGGTCAATATAAGGAAGTGGGAAGTGGTCTTTCTTAGTAGCAGTGTTCAACTTCCTATAGTCAATGCACATCCTCCACCCTGTAACAAGTCTAGTAGCAATCAACTCATTCTTATCATTCTTTACTATTGTAGTACCTCCCTTCTTAGGTACAACTTGGACAGAACTGACCTATTTAGAATCAGATATAGAGAAGATAATATCAGCATCAAGTAATTTTTGTACCTCTTTTCTTACCACCTCCTACATTGGAGGATTTAGTCGTCTCTGACCTTGTGCACTAGGCTTGTGGCCTTCTTCCAAATGAATACGGTGTATACAAAAATCAGGACTAATACCTTTCAGATCATCAATGTTATACCCAATGGCCTTTTTATGAGTTTTCAAAACAATCAACAAAGCAGATAGTTGACCTTCAGTTAGGCTAGCGTTGACAATCACAGGGTTCATTTCACAGTCATCAAGAAATTCATACTTAATATGAGAGGGAAGGGGCTTTAGTTCAGGTTTCTTTACCTCAGTTACCTTAGGGTGGTACCCAAACTGTATACCTTTTGATGGGGGCATTCCTCTCCAGTTAGAAGTCTCTCAATCCGATGAACTTCTGGACTCCATGAACCCGTTTGATCAGCTGAATTCGAAACCAGGGCAATCTCCAGAGGATCCTTATCCAAACACATAGGAAGACACTCATCAATAGTAAAATCAACAACATCTATAATATGACATGTTTCTTCTATCATGGGGTGTTTTAACACTTTTTCCAAGTTAAAGACAATTGTATCATCCCCATAGCTAGAGTCAATTTCCCTTACCTAACATCTATAACCGCCCCCACAGTGTGTAGGAACGGTCTGCCCAAAATGATAGGGATTTGGTTGTCCTCAGCCATGTCTAAGACAACGAAATCAACGGGAATGAAAAATTTCCCAATACGAACGGGAATATCCTCCAACACCCCCAGTGAGTATTTAATAGATCTATCAGCCATCTGAAGTGTCATATTAATAACTGTCAACTGACCCATATTTAATTTCTTACAAATAGAATAAGGCATAACGCTGACGCTAGCTCCTAAATCACAAAGAGCTTTACTAATAGCAAAATGACCAATATGACAAGGGATAGAAAAACTTCCTGGATCCTTTAATTTAGGTGGTGAATTGATTGGCAACATGGAACTTCACTTCTGAGTGTAAGCAATAGTTTCCACCGTATCAAAGGATCTCTTCCTTGTCAAAATCTCCTTCATGAACTTTGCATAAGCCGACACTTGAGTAATTAATTCAGTGAAGGGAACACTCACCTGTAGATTCTTAACGACCTCCATAAACTTACCGAACTGCCTATCCAGCTTGGATTTTTGTTGCCGATGAGGAAAAGGTAGTGCAATAGTAATGGGCTCGGCTTGCTTGACCTTAGAATCAAGTTTTGAAACACCGTCGTCTTTCAAGGAGGTGCCTAGATCGAGCCCTAACTTGACTCGATCGAGCACACTGGTTCCTCGATTGAGCCTGGGCTGACTCGATCGAGGAACCTCAGCAGATTCAGATTTCTCGTTCTTTTTGCTTTTACCGTCATCTCGTGTTTCAACTTCGTCAGGTTCTTTCTCACCGTCACTAAGCTCCAAATTACCCAATCCTTTGGGATGCATGTAAGGTACCTCATTATCAACAGTGGGCACATCATTATCAAGGCTTTGTAGGTCGGGATTTGCATATGTGGTACCGCTCCTCAGCTGAATAACATTTGCTTGATTGTGAGCTTGCTTACCTTGAGGAGGAAGACCCCCGGCCTGTTTTGATGGATTTTGAAGTGCCATCTGAGCCACATGGTTATCTAGCATCTTATTGTGGGCAATTAGCTCAGAAATTTGAGCTGTATGCTTCTGCTGCATTGACAAAGTTTGTTGCAAAATATTACGCAACTCTGCCATCTCATTGTTCGGAGCTTGTTGAGGAGTTTGTTGAGGAGGCTGTTGATATTGATTGTTAAACTGCTGGCCTCCTTGATTTGGCCTTTGATATCCCCCTTGTGGTTGATTACCAAAACTGTTGGGAGGGACATAAGTATTCTTCTGTGGTTGCAGCTGCTGCGGGTTTTGCCCCATTCTGACTAGACCATTGAAGTAATGGATGCTTCTTCGTTCTTTCATTATAAAAGTTGGAGAAAGGTGTACCTTGTGCACCTTGTCTGTAAGCCTGAAAGGCAATAACCTGCTCCAATGTGCTCAAGCAATCAGCTGCACTGTGACCGTCTAAACCACATCTAGCACAAGACTCCTCTACTTGCTGACTAATAGCATGAACTCTCTCCTTACTACCCAATGATTGGGTAGTCTTTATCTCGGCAATCTGAGTAGAAATAGTCTCTAACTGTGCCGCAAGGGCACTATCAACACCAGTACCTCGCGTGCTTCCCCTAGGATTTTTATACCTGGCAGTATGGGTGGCAATCTGATCAATTAACTTCCACGCGTTAGCATCATTGGTGTTGTCCTGAAACCTCCCATTAGCAGATGAATCCAAAAGGGCACGATGATCGTCATACAACCCGTTATAAAACTGGTTGCAAAGAAACCACTTAGGGAAACCATGATGGGGAACGGATTGGATCAAACGCTTGAAACGAGTCCAAGCTTCATTTAAATCTTCAGTAGCTCTTTGCTTGAAACTAGTAATTTGACTTCGTAGTGCATTAGTCTTCTGAGGCGGGAAGTACCTCTTGTAGAAAGCAAGAGCTAAGGTATTCCAGTCTGTAATTCCTTCACCTTCCATATCCAAGTCTCTCAACCACTCAGCAGCTCCATCTTTCAGAGAGAAAGGAAAAAGCCCTGCTTTATCTAATCTTGTGTCACTCTACCTGTTAAAGGAATAGAACAACAATAGGTGACAAATTTCTCCATATGGGTCGCAGGATCCTCAGCTGCTGCCCCTCCAAATAAGTTTCGTTCCACCAAATTGATATAAGATGACCGAATTTCGAAAGTTCCATTGTCAGTAGTGGGCAGCTTAAATCCTTGTGGGATAGAAGCTAAGGTCGGCTCGGAGTGACTGGCTAGAGTAGGCATGATGGTAGTCTCAGGAATACGAGTTTCAACTGGAATCTCGGTCTCGGGAATGTCGTCCTCTTCGTAGGACTGATCGCTCGACTGTGTTGAGCTCGCCGTCTCGACGTCAAGTATACTCAAGTCTTCTACTTGACCCACTTCTTGATTAAATTTCCGTCTGTAGCGAAAAGTCTTTTCTGGTTCAGGATCAAAAGGAATAATCGTGGACCTATTCGACCTGGGCATATACGGAACTAACAAGAAAAGTGTGAGAACGGTCTCAAGGAACTAGGTTCCCTGAGACAAAGAGACAAAATAAACACAACCAAACTAAACAATTGTTGCCTCCCCGGCAACGGCACCAAATTTGATGTGGCTAAAGTCATATCACCAAATAAAAATAAAACTATCTCAAAACTAACAAGAATAGCTAGTGGTAAGACAGGTATCGAATCCACAGGGAGGCGGTAATAGTCAGTCTGTAAATATTTAAATTGTCTAAAGGTAACCATTTTCTTGGGGGTTTGTTTTGTTTGTTATCTAACCAACTAATTGCAAGTAATTTAAAGAGGTTTAAACAATGATATTAAAAGTCTAGGATTTCCGCTTCACTAGGTCAATTATATGGGGTCTATTAATCAATTGCTAGATCTGTGAAGCTGTCTAAGGTCACAAGATCGGTCGATTCTATTATGCCCTTTAGATCGATTCTAACATGCGGTCGCTATAATTAGATACAATCCATTTGATTATCGCAGCCTATATTAATTCTAACCCGGTCGGTGAAAGGATTAATTCGCTATACTAATTAACAACTCAGGCCTAAGTTAATTAACTAGAATAAGAACAATAATCAAACGACAGCTTATATGATTTCTCTAGCAATTAATCAATTTTCCCCTTTTAATTAACCTATATCCTCTTCATCCTAGATGAGGAATTTAGCTACTCATGACTAAAGCAATAACAACAGTGATGATAATTGAAGACATAATTATAAGCATGAAATAAGAACAATAATTGAATAACATAAACTTGAATGATTAATTATTGAGGAAAGATTAGTACCGTAGTAAGGAAAGATTAAAGTTAGAGAGAGTATTCAGCCGTTTTAAGCAAAATAAAAGCATAACCTAATAATCCCGTACGAGTTTCTAATTTATAATACAAATAACTGTTTTAAGAAAATCCGGAAACAAATTTGCCAGAAAGGTTCCTCGATCGAGCCTCAGGTGACTCGATCGAGGACGATTACTCGATCGAGCCTCATGGGACTCGATCGAGGAACCAGCTACACAGAAAGATTCCTTCGTTTCTTCACTTCTAGCCTTCATGCTTCCTCGTTCCTTGTGCCATGCTCCGTGTATTCCAATATGCCAACTCCGTTATGCTCATCTTAGCTTGATTATCCTCGTAATGCGTCATTTCTGCATTAAAACATAAAATAGCAGTAGTATCGACAATTCACTGAAATAAGGCATATAAATGATATATTGGCACGCAAACGGTATATAAAATGGTATGAAAGGAGCTATAAAAGTATATATAAAAGTGATACATCAGTAATCAGCGTTGACTAACTGGTAACAGTATCATCATGGTCCATATACATACTATTCGCATTTTTTTTCTTATGTTGCATGTCTTGTCTTCTTAAATTGCATGAATAGGGTGGTTGTGGTTGTTTACATACATTATGGGCGTGTCGTACTTGTCTTGTAACATGATATATGTTGCATGATTGTTGTCTTCTTGCGTACGTATAAGTTTGGTGGATGGGTAGAATGAACTTCGGGGACGAAGTTCCTTTTTAGAGAGGTAGATAACATCGCGATAAGAGTTCTAACAAGTTGACAGAGTTCTTTTATGCTTCATCTTTATTTTCACTTTTATGTTCTGAGTCGTCACAAACTTTGCTACGTCATTAACTTGGTAGTTGTATACCGTAACGGTATAGTGATGTAGTGGTCGTTGAAGCTATGTCAAGATGTTTGAAACCTAATATCACTACAAAAAGAATTAAAACAGGCGACCGATTTTGGCGACTGAAATCAGTCGCTAAAATCAATTTGGCGACTGATTTCAGTCGCCAAACGTCAGTCGCAGACTTTAGTCGCCTTTTCTAATTTTGGCGACTAATGTCGGTCGCCAAATTTGGCGACTGAAAAATCAGTCGCCAAATGACAAAAATAGCGACTGAAATGGTAGTCGCCAAATTGGCGACGGATTTGAGGTAGTTGCCAAATTGGCGACTGAATTTCAGTCGCTAAATTTGGTTTTAGTCGCCAAATTTGGGTGACGTAGCCAATATCACTGAGTCAAATTTGGCGACTGAAAGGGGATTTGGCGACTGAAATTCAATCGCCATTTTGGCGACTACCTCAAATCAGCCACCAAATCCCTTTTTCAGTCGCCAAAGCCACTGTATGTTTTGGTGGTTTTTTTCGTTTTCATTGCTAGCCAAATATTTACAACCTGCATACAAACCGATGTTCCACAACGCCATACATCCCAAATTTCAACACACACAACACCATACATTTTAACCCAACACCACCCATTTTCTCAAACTTCATTTCATATATTGAAAATGAAAGTTTTACAAGCTAAGCTATTCTAAAGTTCAAGTCTAAAGTTCAAGTTTTACAAGCTTACATGCTAAAATCATCTTACTTGGAAGCCAACACCGGTTCCACTCCCTCCTTGTGGACCATGCGGATCAAAAGGATCGTAGTTGGGTCTAGGTCCGGGGTTACAACCTTGCCACCAATTCTCAAACATTGCCATTCTTTCCTTCATTTGGCGGAATTCTTCATCACGTTTGGCTTCACGTTCATCACGCTCTCTTACTTGAGCTTGTAGTTGATTAATAATTCCCGGTTGATACGTGGTGTTGGGAATTGTTGAAGTCGATCTCCTACGCGTTTTCTCATAGAAAGCCGGTGTTGAACTTCCGTTACCATAAACGTGCCCTTTCTTGAAGCCATTCACCAACTCATACCATATGTCATTATCCGGTTTTTCTGGATTGGCGGCTTTTTCTTGTTCAAATGCATCCTACAATTT
Organism: Silene latifolia; assembly: GCF_048544455.1. Lineage (NCBI taxonomy): Eukaryota > Viridiplantae > Streptophyta > Magnoliopsida > Caryophyllales > Caryophyllaceae > Silene > Silene latifolia. The sequence goes on from NW_027413341.1 coordinate 57,650, forward strand.
TAAACAAATGGTTGTAAGTTAATATGGTAACCACCTTATATACGACATTTTAAAAGAGAATAAATTAACAAAAATTAAGTGTTAGGGAAAACTTACATATAATTGCTTGTCTTTTGGCTTAGTCCAACTTCTAACCCCTTTGTGGTCAACCCTGAAATGCGTGTCCAGAAACAGTTCCGGTACCGTCGCAATCGGCTTTGACTTCTTCTTTCCTTTCTGAATGAAAAAAAAACATACATGTTAGAAAATCAACAAAAAATCTAACATAAAATAAACATGTTGCATTGAAAACCAAAAAAAGTGTGAAATAATAGACAAACTTACACCCAATACACGATCCCAGAACGATCGCGATCCCCCGTAATGAGTAGGCTCATTCACGGCATTTTCATTTCCTCCTTTTTTGTTGAGGGATGCTTGCTTAGACTTCTTCTGAAAAGCTTCACTTTTGGTATGCTTTATTAAGCCTTCATACTTCTCACCTACAATTACACATATGAAATCATAACTAATAAGTTACTGATATTATTTATAATATAAGAGAGTATATGCTAATTAATACAAATAACAAAACAAGTTAATTAAATACCTTTCATGTTCTCTGGCTCCTTCGGGCGCCTGATCGTCTTCCAGATCACGTCCCGATATCATCGAGTACCGATGTCATTGTACCTATTACGGACATTCTGTTCTTGAGACGGTGACCAAGCAAATGATAGCTGCAAAAAAAAGGCGACAAAATTTCATATCAGTATAAAATAAAAGTTTAACCTTGGTTCTTAAAAAATTTATCCAAATTAATTATTTGGTTTCTAAAACAAAGAACTACGGAAAATATATACCCGAAAGTTATGGAACCACGCCTCTTTTTGTGCATTAGAAGCTTGTGTCCATGATGTAGGAATTGGACCCACGAAATTAGTCTTTGTGCTTTTCGTGACACCTCGTATCACGCAATCATCCATAAACTTGCATTTATTTTGAACATGTAAAATTAGAAACAATTATTATTTTACAAAAAAAATAATAATAATAATAGTAGACTAATAAAGAATAAGACTTACCATAATCCCGCCGGCTCAAGAATCATCCGATGATCCAAAGTGTACCGTATTGGCACCAGTACTGGCTCGTCGGTAGCGTCACTCTCCTCACCGTCACCGTCACCGTCTGTCTGCATCGGATCCTCGCGCACAAACTCCTCCTCCTCCTCCGCACGCGTACTCTGTCCAGAACCTGAACCTGAGAAGCCTCCACGCTTCCTAACTCGACCTGCTCCAGCCATCTGCAGTAATACAAATAAAAATTAACACAAATAATGATAAATGAAAATTATACGGACTTCTAAATTTTAATTATTTACTCTTGAGGAATACAAAATTATACCAATTTAATCATACTCATCATCGTCATCGTCCTCATCCTCATCATCGTCATCCTCATCATCATAATCATCTTCATCTCCAAACCCCTCGTCCTTCCTCCTCCTTTTCTCCTCCTCCCTTCTCCTCCTCACCTCCTCTCCCCCCCCCCCCCTCCTCTCCTCCTCTTCTTCCCTTCTCTCCTCCTCCTCCTCCGCCTCATCCTCCCTCGGCAGTCTCTCTTCCACATCATAATATTCTTCCTCTTCCATGTCTTCACCATCTTTATTCTCATACTCATAGTTGATTTCATCGGGTGGAGACAAAAGTGTTTCATTTGAAACGTTTTCTTCTTGGAAAAAAGTTGTATCAACTTGTGACCGTGTCTTTGTCTTAAAGATTGCACACCACGCATTTTGATTTCTATCATTTGTTGTGCTTGGATAAGTAGCAAAATACACTTGATGAGCCTGATGTGCAAGTATAAATGGATCATACTTAGAGTATGTTCTAGTACGATTTACTTCTACAAGCTTGTATTGTTCATGTACTCTCATTCCAGCCACAGAATTATCCTTCTAGTCAACCTTAAATAAGACAGTTTTATAAGCTCGGTCACGTCCATTATAACTAATTTCAAAGATATCTTCAACTATACCATAGTATTCGTTGTCATCAAGAGAAGAAATAGTAACCCCCCAATTGCACCTAGCCTTACCTTTACCGTGGTTGAATGTTTGAAAATTAAACCCATTAACCGAGTATCGATTCCACGTTCTTACCATTTTTGAAGGACCAAAAGCCAAACTTCTTATCAAATCATCTTGAATATTCAACTCAATTACATGTTTCTGAAACCATGTCGGAAATTGGTCCTCATGTTTGTCCCAAACAACATCCTTACTTATATTAGGATTCCTCTGAATGAAATCATTAACAAACTGTGTTTCGTATGACTCCAAGAGGTCACAATTAGATAGCACGTAAAGGTGGGCACGATTATACTCCTTATCATCCAAATATCTTGTTTGCTCCTTTGATGAACGCCCTTCATCATCTTGAGTTTGAAAAAATTCGGGTAAACTTCCGTCTATTTCATCCGGTTTCTCAACATTCAAGTTTTTTGCTTTGGTTTCTATATGTTTTTCAAAGTAAAGAGAACAAAAGTTTGCAATCTCTTCCGTTAAATAAGCATTGCATATAGAACCTTCCACCCTAGCTTTATTACCAATTTTTTTCTTCAAATGATTAAGAAACCTATAAAAGTTAATGATGAGTTTTATTAATAATAAATTTAACATATAATAAATAGATTATTTATTATTATTAATTTTAATTTAAAAGTAACTAGATTATCTTAATTACCTTTCAAATGGATACATCCACCTATATTGGACGGGTCCCCCAACTTTGTCTTCATATGGCAAATGAACCGGTAGATGCTCCATGGAGTTAAAAATGCAGGAGGAAAGATCATTTCAAGCTTACACAATATCTGTGGTATTTGCTCTTCCAGACGAATCATGTCATCAACACATATTGAAGAGGCACATAAATCTCGGAAGAATTGACTAATCTCAACAATTGCATTCCAAACGTTTGTCGGCACGAGGTGTTTCAAAGCAACGGGTAATAATCGCTCCATGAATAAATGACAATCATGACTTTTCAAGCCTTGCAACTTGACTTCTTAAGATCAACACATCCACTAAAATCGATGCATACCCATCAGAAACTTCAAATTTTGTAACCACTCACACAATACCTTTCTCTTAGCTTTGTCGAGAGTGAAAATGGATGTTGGCTTAGACTCGTCGCCGCGAATGTGTAATTTGGGACGATGACAAAATTTCTGCAAATCTTTTCTAGAAGCAATGCTATCACATTTTTCACCTTCTACATCCATGATCATGTCAATTAATTGCTCAAAGAAATTCTTTTCTATGTGCATTACATCCAAATTATGTCTTATCAACATTGTCTTCCAATAAGGAAGGTCCCAAAGAATGCTTCTTTTAAACCAACCGTTTTTCTGCTTTTTCAATTCTTTAAATTCTTCTTCGGTACCATCAATAGGGGATGGTAAATCACATACCGTCTTCCATATCTCATCCCCAGGCACTCATTTCGGAGGGGCATCAAGCACCTCTTTACCTTTTGTGAAAGCTTTCTTGTTCCTCCTATGTGGATTTCCCTCTCGTAAGAAGCATCTATGACAATCAAACCAGCTTATTTTCTTGCTATTGGGAAGCCAAAATGCTTTACTTTCCTCCATGCAACAAGGACATGCTTTTTGTCCTTGTGTAGACCACCCAGATAGCATACCATAGGCGGGAAAATCATTTATTGTCCACAAAAGGGAAGCTTTAAGTTGAAAATTTTATTTTTTAGACACATCATAAGTTTCCACCCCAACTTCCCACAAATATTTCAACTCCTCCACCAATGGTTGTAAATAAACATCCAACATACGTTTCGGGCTTTTTGGTCCGGGAACAATAAGTGACAAGAAGATAAATGGTCTTTTCATACATAACCAAGGTGGTAAGTTGTATGGTGTGACCATAACGGGCCAACAAGAATACTTCCTCCCAAAATTACCGAAAGGATCAAATCCATCCCTACACAAGCCAAGTCGTACATTGCGGGGTTCCTTGGCAAAATCAGGATACATCTGATCAAATCGTTTCCATTCTTCCCCATCACTAGGATGACTCATCTTCCCCGAAGCACGTGGGTTTTCTTTGTGCCATCTCATTTGTTCGGCAATGTTTTTGGTGGCATAGATTCTTTGAAGTCTTGGTGCGAGAGGAAAGTAAAACAATTGGTTACATGCTATTGGTTTCTTACTCTTTTTGGCCCTCTTACTACCGTTGCCTTTTTTCAACACCAAAAATATATCTCCTTCACTTGTCTCATATCTATCCGCCCCACAATATTTACATTTGTCAAGCAAAGCATCATCTTTCCAAAATAGCATACATCCTTCAGGACATGCATCAATCTTTTCATGCAGTAACTGAAGACCTTTAACTACTTTTTTAGTAGTATAGAAACTTCGGGTCATGATATTATCATCGGGGAAAGATTCCTCAAGGAACGAGGCAATGCCATCAACAGCAAGAAATGGCATATTAAACTCACATTTCAAGGTAACTAGCCTAGAAGCGGCTTGTAACAATGTCATTCTGCTTCCTTCATACAAGGGTTTTTCTGAGGCTTTTAACATGTCAAGAAAGGCTTTTGCTTGTGGGTGTGGCGGTTGTTCTTCAGAAATGGTTGTATGGTCATCACTATTAAAAATAGTGGAATCCATAGCATCAACAACCATCTCTCTATATGGGTTCTCATCATTTTGTATTTGTTGGGTGTGAGCTTGTTCATGAATTGGAGAATATGCTTCTCCATGTGAAATCCAATTGTAATAATTTGGCTTAAACCCGTTTATAATGAGATGTTCTTCTACTACAATGTCAAGCTGGTATTTCAGGTTTTTGCATTTGGCACAAGGACACCTACGTTTTTTGTCTACCAAGTCATATTCATCTTGTTGTTTAGCAAATTCAATAAACTCGCTAACACCCTTTATAAATCTAGCGGTAGGACGTCTTTTCTTATTGGAATGGTCTAATCTTCCTTCATACATCCATGAACGTTCCAATCTCTTCATTTTAATCTAAAGAAGACCCCACAATAATTTAAACATTTTAAAAAATAACAATAATATTACATACAAAATTTAAACATTATACTCCACATTATACAATAAACATATGAAAACAATATATAAATATTGTCAATAAGTAATCCATCTTCGAATGGGGTTCTTATCACTCCAACCTAAATCCGTCAATGTACGTTTCAAGTCACTAGCAAACACACTTGTAATTTATTAATGAGGAAAAAATTCGGCAGCAATTCCCTTCAGTTCTCCAAATACACATCTATGTATAATAACTAATTACTCCACATATACATGTATTCGGAGAACATTAAAGGGATCGCCACCAAACTCATTCCTCATTAATAAATCACAAGTACGTGTTTACTACCTAAATGACTTGAAACGTACAAAGACAGTCCCAAAATGGGGACTATTCAAGAATTACTCCTAATGAATAATTCTTGAACGGGTACTAAGTCAACATCAAATCAAACAACAACACAATCAAGTACTAAATTAATTAAGTCAATCAATAGCACAATTCAACCACATAATAAAGGTTTCTATCCTAAAGTCCGTAGCATAATTTGAACTAAAATTAGTAAATTTAAAAGGTAACTGGTAAGAGGAGGTTATCTAATCAAGTAAAAGCAAAAATGAAAAGAAAACAAGAAGCAACAGCTACACGCGACGGTGGTGCCTAGCAGTAGCGGTGACAACCCGAAAAGAGAAAAGAAAAACAAAAAAAAACAAGGTTATTCAACCTCAATTCATCAATAACATGAATTATCAAACTAAATTTATCAAAATCAAGTCCTAAAGAAGGTTCCACTTAGCTAATAGCTAATTTCTCTTAATCCAAAAGACGATTCCACTTAGCTAATTCCATTAATGCAAAAGACGGTTTCACTTAGCTTAATATTAATAATAATACGACGATTTCACTTAACTTAGTAATAATAATAATAATAATAATATTAATTAAGACGGTTCCACTTAGCTTAATACTAATGATAATGAGACGGTTTCACTTAACTACCAACACCAAACACCACCCCACGACCCACCCCACCCACGCCCACCACGGCCGAACCGCCACCCACCGAACCACCCCCACCCATAACCCTAAACCAAGACAAAAACCCCCTTAATCATTCTCTTTTAATTCAAGCACAAATTAAACTAAATTTAACTACAAATTAAACTAAATCTAACTACAAATTAATCTAACATACTAACTACAAATAAATCTAACCAACTAACCACAAATTAATCAAACTAACTACAAATTAAACTAATTAAACTGAAATTAAACAAAAAAAACTAACCTAATTAAAGAGGGTGGATGTGGCGGTGGAAATGGCGATGGAAATGGCGGTGGAAGGGTGGTTGTGTGGTGTTGTTCGTTGGTTGTGTCGTCGCTCTTCCTTTTTTTTTCGTAAAGAGTAAAGTAGGAGAGAGGAGCGCTGGTTTCTATTAAAAAATTTGGCGACTGAAATTCATTTTGGCGACTGAATTTCAGTCGCCAAATTGGCGACTACCCCTAAATCAGTCGCCAAATTTAAAATATCGTTCGCAACGTTTGATTCCCTTTTTAAAAAAGTCAGTCGCCAGATTGGCGACTGATTTCAGTCGCCAATCTGAAAATCAGTCGCCAATTTGGCGACTACTTCTATCAGTCGCCAAATTTCGGTCGCCTGTTTTAGTTTTTCTTGTAGTGTATCATACGTATCTTAAGCTTTTGTTTGGCGCTCTTTGACGTGAAGCGATAGGGTCTTTACTTAGGTATGTTGTCTGTTGTTTTTGGGAAGTGTGGGATGAACTTCGGGGACGAAGTTTTTTTTTTTGCAAAAGAATTATCATTTCATTTCAATAAGATTGAAAAGAAATTACATTTTGCAAGAATATCACACTAAACAACCAAGCCATCATCTAAACACACTGACAATCCACCAAAGCAAGAAAATCTCAGTGTTTTACAAACATATACATTCTAACACTTACATTCGGGGACGAAGTTCCTTTTAAGGTGGGGAAACTGTAATACCCGCCCTGTTTAAGGACCCCTTGACCGACCTTTTGACCACAGGAGAACCGTAGCATGGAATCGGAGGGAGGATTAGGGACCTACGTATCTGTTTACTCGATCTAGTAGGGGATACTCGGCCGCGTAGTGGTAACACTCGACCGAGTATGGCTTACTCGACCGAGTATGAAGATACTCGACCGAGTATCACGGCTGTTGACGCGTTATTATAAAATACGAGATCGTAAACCTTATTTCATTTTCGACGGTTCCTTATCTTTCTACCCCTAATCTCTCTCTCTATCCTACCTATCACCCACCTCTCTACACACTCTCATCTATCCTAGACACTAATCCAAGAAGGGGGAATGGTTCATACTTGGAGTCTTCGAGTTGGGATGTCATCGTTGCCGACTTCGGTCCTCGTCGCAAGGTAAGTCGTCGTTTTGTTGTTGTCTTTCAGTAGGTTTTTGGGGTAGTCTAGTAATAGGATATGGTTACTACTTGTAGGATTTGCCTTGGAGTCTTACCTGGCTAGTTGTTGGATCCACTTGCATGGATTAGCGATAAGTTAGGGTTTCCCTACTCGGTTTACTATTTAATTAATTTAAGATATGTGTTGTAATTGTTTGTACGATTGATATTGTGATTGATTGTTGTTGGTGGATTGGAGTATGGTGTTGGTGTTGATGATGTTCGCGACGTGCGTCCTCGGCTGAGTGGAGTCACTTGCGGGAGTGGCTTCACGCCCTAGTTTCGCCCTCTATGGAACCTGCTACATGAGGGGATGCACACATTAATTAACAAGGTTATCGCTCGTTGACGAGCGGGGGCTTAGGTGAGTACAGCTGCGGTCCCCCACTGGTAGGGCTACACACTTTAGTGTGTAGTCAGTTACGAGATGTGATTGGGAGTTGGAGGTGGATTGTGATCAGCTGTTTATCTTTATTGCACTTTTATTTTGTTTATGCAGTGAACTGACCCCGTTTTGTGTTTTCAAAACTGTGGTGATGAGCTTATCTATTCGGGGATGGTAAGAAGTTTGTTTAGCAGGTACAGCTAGTCTTGATGCTTGCGGGGCTTGGAAGGGAATCGAGTCATCACGCTACCGAAGTAGATGTCGATGTAACTCACTTTTAGTAGTTCTTGTGGTTGTCTGTGTTATATATCTATCACGCTGTTTAACGATGTAAAGTATAAAACTATTTAATATACGTTCTACTATTGTTTATTTGATCTACTTACCTCGGGAAACCGAGATGATAGCGCCTTCATACATTGGGGTGGTCTTTGGTAAGGCGTCTTGGTGCATGGGAGTGTTACAACGCATCCCTCTTGTGACGGGAGTCACAAGAGGCGAAACAAGGGAGTAAAACCATCTCCCGACATAGCTCACAATATCCATCTCAACACCACTAACATCCACAATCATAACCACAACAATAATGTAAACACAATGACAACAACCTCGACTATGTAACCAATACTAAACTGTACTGAGTAGGGAAATCCTACCTTTTGCGAACTCGATAATAATAGCAACAATCACATCAATGCTTAGCAAGTATTAACACCATCACCTACAACATTTATTATGCCCTATTATTACACTAATAGAATCGAATTAACCGATTAACGAGTATTCACAAACTTAGCACAAAGACATGTAGACTCTGGCGATGAGAAGGTCCGACTCAATACATCCCGCACCCAAGTTACTTCCTTCCCGGAATGATGTTTATAGTGAGGGTCACAAGGGTGGAGAGAGAGAGAGAGAGAGAGAGAGAGAGAGAGAGAGAGAGAGAGTATTAGGTTTAAGGAATGGTAGAAATGATTTACGAAATGTTTTAAGTTGCAGCCTCCGTGTAACATTATATCACGATGTCACTAGCCCACTCGGTCGAGTATGGAGCATACTCGGCCGAGTACTCTTCACTCAGTCGAGTGTCACAGACACTCGACCGAGTGACCCTTACTAGGTCGAGTATCCAGTCTCCAGTGCAATATAACTCCCCCACCATCTCCTACTAAGGATCTCATTGTGGGAAATAAGTCTGTATACTTCCCTTAAACTAGAAGGATTATAATGATTTAAAACAGATGATCAATGGTCATAAAATAAAATACATAAACAAAAGTAAAGGATTCAGAAATAACCTTTGGTCCTAGCAAATATGGCCTAAGAACAATATCAAAATTGATATTCGCCTATTAGTTGCACCCAAGACGATCTGAGATATGCCCTTTGATTATGCTAGAAATCAATCTAAAATTTTCTGTAAAATTTAATTGTCTTTGTGTTCTTGTGATGAGAAAGAGGAGGCAAGGTCAAGAAAAAGCATTAGGTCAGAAATAATTCTCTACCTTTCTCTTATATAGACCGAATTACCAAATTAATTAGGAAAGATATTACTCTCCTAATTTTCGGCCAATGTTGACCGAAATAAGGAATAAAATTTCCTTATTTTTGGTCTTTCCAAAAATATATAAAGTGTGTTAAATTGTCATCTAGTGAGGATCGAACCCATGACCTCTTGGCTTGTGTACCCTCACTATTACCACTATGACACATTCAACTTGTTGATATTAAATACAACTGATTATATTTAAATACGAATTAACAGATTAATTCGTCCAAACAAACCTTATATATATTTAATTTAAATATAACTTATTATATTTAATTTACGAATTGACAGTTAATTCGTCTAAACTTAATATTATTTAATTTTCATTAAATAATTATCTCATCAACACATTGACTAACTTTTTAGTCATTTTGGGCATCAATGTAATTATATTTCTATAACCACATTTCTCAAACACGTCCTATAGGTGTGACCTTTAGGGACCAGTTGATCACCGCCATTTGTATGATAATAACGTCAAACTTTCTAGCAAGCCAACCGTTATTAGGTAAACGTTAATCAACTGATTAAATATACGAAGTATACCCTTGTGAACCTGTAAGAGATTTACAAATGTTATCACACTAATTTGTGGACGACACAAGCTCCAACAAACTCCCACTTGTCCTCACAAGTGTATGTGCGATAACCGATTCTCATATCCTTTAAAATTTCTCCCACTCAATGATAAACAATTTGCAAATCCGAATTCACAAAGGTCGTATTTTACAAGCGATCAGTTTCAAGAGTGGTTTTCCCGACTAGAGAGTAACTTAACTGATAAACGAATCAACATTCGAGCATGGCCATGCATTTCAGTTACAACTCCTCGAGTGGCCCTGAGAAATAACTATACCTGATAATGGTTGGATATTTTCCTCAACTCAAATCTTGCAGATGTAAGCACAGTATGAAATGACCCAGAAAAAAACTACTTAGCCCCAGTTACGGTAGACCGTGAGAAAGAAACCAAAGTCACCCAAAGACTGCCTTAATCTCAAGAGACAGTTGATAGTCAAAAGAATCGACTCTAGGTACACAATGGATGTCCTATCCACGACCTGGCACCGAATGTTATTAAACATTTAGGACTCCATTACGTTGTCACAAATAAAAATTGTCCTACGAGGTATCGTCATAATCTCGCATCTGTGATCGATCAGTCAACCGTTTGACTTATGGCTCGTTGAACCCACCATCAATCGACTGCACAATATAATAGCCGGAGTTATCAGCTCACATTGGCGATTACGGACCAAAAACAAATATAATGTAATTCAGTTCACTTTGTGGCGTTCAATGTTGTCAGTATAATCCACATGAAAAACAAAATATTATATATATAAAACGATGAAGTTATAAAAAATATATGAAAAAGATAATGTATCAAATCCATAATCAAGTACTACAACTTAGGAACATGTTTAATTCCCATGGAATTAACATGCCCTACATGCTTATCATAATTCAACGGTTTGGTGAGAGGATCTGCGATGTTATCATCCGTCGCAATCTTGTCAATCACTATCTCTTCTTGCTCCACGTAATCACGGATCAGGTGAGCCTTCCGAAGTACATGTCTATATTTGTTGCTAGACTTTGGCTCCTTAGCCTGGAAGATGGCACCTCCATTGTCACAATAGATGGTGATCGGGTCATTCGAACTAGGAACTACGGAAAGCCCTTGTAAGAATTGACGCATCCATATCACTTCCTTTGCTGCCTCCGAAGCGGCATAGTACTCGGATTCAGTAGTAGAATATGCTACAACACTCTGTTTGGAACTCTTCCAGCTGACCGCAGCACCATTAAGAGTGAAGACGAACCCGGACTGAGATTTTGAATCATCTCGATCCGTTTGGAAGCTAGCATCTGCGTAACCGGTTGCGCATAGCTTAGTATCGCCTCCATAAGTCAATACCCAATCCTTAGTCCTCCGTAGGTACTTGAGCATATTTTTTCTGCTATCCAAAGTGTGTTTCACCGGAGTCTTTTGGTACCGACTCGTCATACTCAATGTATATGCCACGTCTGGACGTGTGCATATCATGGCATACATGATCGATCCTATTGCAGATGCATAAGGAACACGACTCATGCGCTCAATCCCTTCAGGCGTCGTGGGTGACTGAGACTTGCTCAACTGTATCCCAATCGTCATAGGAAGGTTCCCCTTCTTGGAGTTGGTCATGCTGAACCTCTCAAGAAACTTATCCAAATAAGACTCTTGACTAAGTGATCTATCTCGGTAGATACGGATTCCCAAAATACGTTATGCCTCACCCAGATCTTTCATCTGGAAATGGTTCTTCAACCATTCTTTAACCGAAGATAGGAGAGGATTGTCATTCCCAATCAAGAGTATGTCATCGACATACAATATCAAGAATACAATCTTGCTCCCACTCGACTTGATATATAATCATGGTTCTTCGAACGATCGAGTGAAACCATACTCTTTTATCACTTGGTCGAAACGATGATTCCAACTCCGAGAAGCTTGCTTAAGTCCATAAATGGAACGCTTAAGCTTGCATACTTTCTTAGGATGCTTAGGATCTATGAAACCTTCGGGTTGCACCATGTACAACTCTTCCTCCAAATAACCGTTTAAGAAGGCGATTTTCACATCCATTTGCCAAATCTCATAATCATGAAATGCGGCAATCGCTAAGATTATCCGAATAGAACGTAGCATGACTACAGGTGCAAAAATCTCATCATAATGCAGTCCTTGCACTTGAGTGAAACCTTTTGCCACAAGTCGTGCCTTATAGATATCTGGTTGCGCGTCTACATAACACTTTATATTGTAAAGCCATTTGCACTGTAGAGGTTTTGCCTTATTAGGTAAATCAACTAGATCCCATACGTTATTCTCATACATGAAGTCCATGTCGGATTGCATGGCTTCGAGCCATAGCTTTGAGTCGGAACAGGCCATAGCACCTTTATAGGTTGCGGGTTCATTACTTTCTAAAAGTAAAACATCATTCTCCTCGACCATACCAATGTATCTGTCCGGAGGATGAGAGTCTCTACCCGACCTCCTAGGTTCCTCAGGAATATTAACCGTATCATCAGTTGGAGGTACAGCTTCCTCTATCTGTTCCTCGGTTGTTGGTTCTGGAATCTCCGATAGCTCGAAGGTTCTATTACTCATTTTGTTCTCGAGAAATTCTTTCTCTAAGAACGTCGCACTAGCCGCAACAAAAACTCGATGTTCGGTTGGCGAATAGAAGTAATGACCAAATGTTCCTTTTGGATAACCTATAAAGTATGTCTTGACCGATCGCGGGCCGAGCTTATCTTCGTGTCTCCACTTGACATAAGCCTCGCAGCCCCAAACCCGAATAAAGGACAAGTTAGGTACCGTTCCCTTCCACATTTCATATGGAGTCTTGTCGTGACTTTAGATGGACTTCGGTTAAGTATAAGAGCGGTGACAAAAGAGCATAACCCCATAATGATTCAGGCACTCTTGTTTTGACTCATCATGGATCGAACCATATCAAGTAAGGTTCGATTTCTCCGTTCGGACACACCATTTAATTGGGGTGTTCAGGTGGAGTTAATCGTAGAGCGATTCCACATCTTTCGGTGTTGATCAAACTCATTTGAAAGATATTCGCCACCCCGATCCGAACGGAGTGCTTTAATCTTTCTACCCGGTTGGTTTGCACCCTATTCGGTATTCCTTGAATTTTTCAAAGGACTCACTTTTATGCTTCATGAAGTAGACATATCCGTATCTACTCAAATCGTCCGTGAAAGTGATAAAATATCTATAGCCATCTCTAGCGGTAATTGACATAGGTCTACATACGTCCGTATGTATGAGTCCTAATAGGTCACTAGCGCGCATTCCAACACCTTTGAAGGAAATTAGAGTCATCTTGCCAATGAGACATGATTCACACGTGCCATATGCAGAAAATCCGAATGAAGGAATAGTCCCATTATCGACTAGTTTCTTTACGCGTTTCTCATTTATGTGTCCCATTCGACAATGCCATAGATAGGTTTGATCTTTGTCACCAACCTTTAATTTCTTATTATTCATGTGTAATACTTCCGTGGTTTGATCTAAGATATAAATTCCATTCATGGAAACTGCTTTGCCATAAATCATTTCATTAAAAGAGAAAATACAACTATTATCCTTTATTGAAAATGTAAAACCGTCTTTAGCAAGTACGGAAATAGAAATAATGTTCTTAGATAAACTGGGTACATAGTAACAGTTATTTAAAGATAACTTAAGACCACTAGGGAGTTGGATTACATATGTTCCCTTCGAGGCAGCAGCAACTCGTGCTCCATTCCCGACTCGCAGGTCCACATCACCTTTTTCGAGAGGTATGATGTTCTTTAGGCCCTGCAAATGATTACACAGATGAGAACCACAACCAGTATCTAGTACCCAAGTTCCGAAACTTGCATGGTTAATCTCAATCATATGAATATAATATGACATACCAACATGAACGACGCGGCATGCCTTGATGTCCTCACGGTAGACGGAACAGTTCCTCCTCCAATGTCCAGTCTTGTGATAATGGTGGCACTCTATGTCACCGCCCTTGCTCTTTGTCTTGCCCTGTGAGCCACTAGTCTCACCAGGCGCACTCTTACCGTTTTCTGGCTTCTTAAACTTTGGCTTACCTACAGCTAGGTTGCCATGAGCCTTGCCCTTACCTTTACCTTTGTTGTAAATTGTGAGAACATTATGCTTCATGCTCCCACTCAATTTCATATCCTTCTCGGTCTGTACGAGAAGGGAGTGTAGCTCATGAGGACTCTTTTCCAAGTCATTCATGTAGTAGTTCGCCCTGAAAAGGGCAAAACCATCGTGAAGAGAATGAAGCATTCGGTCAATGACAATGCTCTCACTGATTTTACAATTCAGTGCCTCCAACTTCTCGACATTCTCAATCATGTGAAGAATGTGTGGGCTAACCGGTTGGCCCTTCTGGAGTTTCGCATCAAAGAAGCGACAGGTATGCTCATATGTAATGATTCTCGGTGCCTTTGAGAACTCATTAGTGGGCGTGGTGAAAATCTTGTTTGCACCTTGGGCAATGAAGCGTCTCTGCAAATTGGTTTCCATTGTAAAGATGAGTACGTTCTCTATCGCACCCGCTTCCATAACGAAATCACTATAAGCGAGTGACTCGTTGACTCCTGCATTTGGGCCTGGGTTGACCGGTATTGGCTCAGTTAAATACCGAGCTTACCGTCGCCAGATGTGGCAAGCATTCCTTAGTGCCGCCTCCCGGTCCAGTAAAATTGGACCCATCATTCTTGATCGAGTGGTGATTCATTTGGTCCATGAACATTTTAAGCCAGGACGAACGATCTAGTGTGGCACTAGGCATTGGGATTGCGTTATTTCCAGCCATTTGTTGTAACAGTATTATTGATAATAAGCGTGTTCTACACTGCGAAAGAAGAATAAAATAATAAGCATGCATCGTTTTTATTTTAAGTCTAATGAACTAATGTCATAACGCGAAGACTCAAAAACATTTATACAATTGACCTCCCTCAAGAATTATATAAATGACCCCAAGACTCAATTTTCTATAAATTGATAAGCTAACCTTTTAGCTAATTCTACCGTTAGAATTCTTGGTCGATAAATTTCTGTAAATTCTATCTTTAGTCCATCATAATCACGAGAAACTTTTCGGACTATGATGTTGAGGTAAACTAAGTCAACACAACTACTTACCCAACGTAGAAGGGGTCATATTAGGCCTACCGACGAAGAAGGGACTCATAGATGTTTGCCCTTATAAAGACTAATCTCAATTTCCATTTTAGAGGAAGATCCCATCAACTTTTTAATTCATTTTAAGTGAACTATAATCAGTGACATCTGCATGTCCATGAAAACTAACATACAACTATATGAGTCAATTTTCATGCATTTTAGTAGTAGGTGGTTTGGTTTTAGGCGGAATATGATGCAATTACTAGCATGTGAATGAAAAGCAATAAAATGAAAAACGTAAAAAAAAAAAAAAAACAATAAAAGTCCTAGTGTGGCCTATCCTATCAAAATGAACAATAAATACAAGTTTGGAATCCATCCTTGGACCCGAGAAGTTTGTCTTGATGTTCCATCTTGATCCATGTAGCGGGAGTGAGCTTGAATCTTCATCTTTAGTCTTCTTTGAAATTACAATAAATAAAATTACATAATTGACCTATTAATTACATTCTAATTTCAAAACCCAAAACTAAAATAAAGGAGATTCGAGATCTCATAATTACATAAAAATCATGTTTCCTTCATTACGAAAACATAATTGACTAAGGCCACACTAAGTATTACAAATTACAACCGATTGCAAAATTAAATACGTAAATAAAATTCATTCATTCGATTCATTCAACATAATTAAAAGCATCAACTAAAATAAATTAAACATACATAATACAATACATTAATTATGTTGATTAATTTATCCAAACCACATATTTAAATTAAATTAAGTGACAATTCCGCAATTTAATCACATTAATTTCATTTCAATCCATATTAAATTTGTAATATGAATTCTATCCGTCAAAATTTTAAACCGCTTTAAAATAACTCGGTATCTTTAAATTGTGAACGGATTCACAATAACTAATTGGCCAAAAATAAAAAAAAATAAAAACCAATTAAAATTGGTTCGGCTGAAAAAAAAAAAAAAAAAAAAATTATTTGTAACAGCTATTACACGGCTGATAAAAAAAACAACCCCTTCCTTTTTTTTTATTCGGCAATTAGAAAAGAAAAAAAAAATTTCCATAATTTTTCTTTTCGAAAAAACAAAACTTTCCATCTTTTCCTTTTCTTATTCGGTAATAAAAAAAACTTAAAATCAAATTTTTTTTTTTTTTCACGGTAACAAAAAATAATCCGTCAAAAATTTTTCCTTTTGCGGCATAAAGCCCTAAAACAAAATTGATGAAGAACAAAGTTTACAGTTGCTAATAGAACATGGTTTAGCAAATGGATTAACAAGCATGATTAATCTTATATGCTAAAACTATATAGCAAAAACAAGTTCTTGTATCAATGACATGATGATACTATATCTATTCTAACTTAATCTGCATTAAATCAAAATTCGCCAATTCTTCATATGATAATTTTAACCGATTAAAACAAAGATATGATCAAAAGAAATTGGATATAAATCATCAAACAAAAGGAAAAACAAAGCAAAAAAAAACAGGCCGTAAAAAACAATATCTCGGCCAAAAAAAATTTAACCGAAAAAAAAAGAACCCTAATTTATATACTCGAAAATTAGGTTAATTGTTTACATACAATTTTATGAAAATCATCAAAATTTAAAATCGTGGCCTAGTGCTCTGATACCACTTGTGGGAAAATAAGTCTGTATACTTCCCTTAAACTAGAAGGATTATAACGATTTAAAACAGATGATCAATGGTCATAAAATAAAATACAAAAACAAAAGTAAAGGATTCAGAAATAACCTTTGGTCCTAGCAAATATGGCCTAAGAACAATATCAAAATTGATATTCGCCTATTAGTTGCACCCAAGACGATCTGAGATATGCCCTTTGATTATGCTAGAAATCAATCTAAAATTTTCTGTAAAATTTAATTGTCTTTGTGTTCTTGTGATGAGAAAGAGGAGGCAAGGTCAAGAAAAAGCATTAGGTCAGAAATAATTCTCTACCTTTCTCTTATATAGACCGAATTACCAAATTAATTAGGAAAGATATTACTCTCCTAATTTTCGGCTAATGACCGAAATAAGGAATAAAATTTCCTTATTTTTGGTCTTTCCAAAAATATATAAAGTGTGTTAAATTGTCATCTAGTGAGGATCGAACCCATGACCTCTTGGCTTGTGTACCCTCACTATTACCACTATGACACATTCAACTTGTTGATATTAAATACAACTGATTATATTTAACTACGAATTAACAGATTAATTCGTCCAAACTAACCTTATATATATTTAATTTAAATATAACTTATTATATTTAATTTACGAATTGACAGTTAATTCGTCTTAACTTAATATTATTTAATTTTCATTAAATAATTATCTCATCAACACATTGACTAACTTTTTAGTCATTTTGGGCATCAATGTAATTATATTTCTATAACCACATTTCTCAAACACGTCCTATAGGTGTGACCTTTAGGGACCAGTTGATCACCGCCATCTGTATGATAATAACGTCAAACTTTCTAGCAAGTCAACCGTTATTAGGTAAATATTAATTAACTGATTAAATATACGAAGTATACCCTTGTGAACCTGTAAGAGATTTACAAATGTTATCACACTAATTTGTGGAGGACACAAGCTCCAACACTCACGGGGTCAAAGGTCAGTCAACGGGCCCCTAATAAGGCGGGTATTACAGCTATTTTTATCCTAAATTCTAGACATATCCTTAAAGAATTTAATCATACTTCTATTGCTCTTATCCCAAAAACAAATTGTCCAGAGAGAGTACAAGATTTTAGACCAGTGAGTTTATGTAATGTTATTATGAAAATTGTCACTAAATGTATTTCTAATAGATAGAAGACTTATATGCCACATCTGGTTGAGGAATATCAAAATCGTTTTATCCCAGGTAGATATTTTAGTGACAATATTTTATTATCTCATGAACGTTTTCATCACATCTTGAAGAAATCTAAGGGCAAAGAAGGTTTTATCGCCTTAAAAGTTGATATAAGTAAGGCCTATGACGTAATTAAATAGAATTTCTTCAGAGCCACTTTTCATTACATGTGTTTCCTTAGTCGCATGATTCAGCTAATTATGAACGTTGATCAGTCGGTCTCTTATGTAATCATCATTAATGGTTCTTCAGGGAAACATTTTTCTACCAAAAGTTGGCCTAAGACAAGGGGATCTTTTATCTCTTTATTTATTTGTTCTTTGTACGGTGGTTCTTTTCCAATTATTACTTGATGCTCAGGATAATCGATTTCTCCATGGTATTAAAATCTCAAGGAGAGCTCCGGCATTTTCACATCTCCTTTTTGCTGATGATTCTATTTTTTTCTAAAAGCCAAGGAGAAATATTATCATGCTCTCAAAGATATATTGAAGACTTATTGTGAGGCTTCTAGTCAGGTTAATGAGTCCAAATTATCTATATCTTTCAGCCTAAATTGTACAATGCGTACTACAAGAAGTTGCCTTAAGATTCTTAAAGTTTCTGCTAATAGAAGTATGGGATTGTACCTTGAGCTCCCTACTGAATTTGGACGTAGTAAGAAGGAAGTTTTTACTCTGATTTTAGAGAAGGTCAGTAAAAGTATACTTAATTGGAATAATGGTTTTCTATCTCCTGTGGGAAGGCTAAATCTTATTTGTTCTGTGTTGTCTTCATTATCCATTCACTGTCTACCTGCATTTCGAGTGTCGGTAAGTGTGACATCGAAAATAGATTCTTTGATTTCACAATGTTGATGGAGTGGCACTTGCAAAAGAAATGGTCTCCACGGGAGTAGCAAGCTTTTTACTCAAGCTTCTAAATTGTGTGGTGGGTTGGGATAAGAAATGTTGGTTGTCTTAATCAGAGCTTGTTTGCCAAGATTGGGTGGAGAATTTTGCATAATGAAGAGGGGTTGCTTAGTCGTGTTTTAGGAAATGAGCTAGGAATTGCAAGGTCTAGTTTACTTTCTAATGATCTACCTAATAAAGTACATCTTTTATGGGGTGGACAGGGAGTTTTATGGGGTTTCCATCTACTCAAACGAAATCTAGCTTGGCAGGTGATGCATGTTTATTTTGTTACCATTTCCTCCTCTTTTTCCGATGCGTTTCGGGACGATTTCTATCCCTTTTATTTGCATTTTGTGCCGTTACTCCCATACTAGTATCCATCTCATTTTGTAGAGAATGAGTCGAGATTGGAGAACAAAAGCAAGAAAGAAGTCCCAAAGAGCTTCCATGAGAGAAGAAGCGGAGGAAATGCTGAGAAGAGTTCTGTGCCGGTAGGCCAACAGCCGGCTAGCCGACAGGGAACCCTCTCCATACCTTCAAGGAAGAACAAAGTGAATAAAAGCTGAGGGTTCTATGCCGGTAGGCCGGCAGCCGGCAGGGAACCCTCCCCTCATGCCTTAGAAGAAAAATAGAGATTTTGAGCCAAAAGAGAAAAGGGCGCACTGCCGGCAGAGGTACAGGCAACCGGTGGCCCGGCAGGGAGCCCAAGAAGAAGGAAGAAAAAGAAGAAAAAAAAAGTACAGGTGTTCTATGCCGGTAGGCTGGCAGCCGGCCAGTCGGCAGAGACACCAATCCAACACTTAGCCAAATTTTGAAGTCAAGAGAACTCAAAATTGAAAAGGGCTCTCTACCGACAGCCGACACAGAGCAGCAAAGACGCATTTCAGCACCTACCCCTCATTTGTGACTTAATTTCATAGAAGACTATATATACCCTCTCATAACTCACTTAGCTTGTACACACAACCCTAGACTACTAATTATTTGCCAATTTATGTTAAGCTTTCTATAATCAAGTACTAATCTTTCCTTAATCAAACCTTAATTACTTAGCAATTTAGTGTAGTTCTAGTTTAGTTCAATTGTTTACCTTTGTTATTTCGGTTTGTAAGAGAAGATTTTGAAGAAATTCTTCCATTATTAATCCAAAGCTTAAATCTTTCCTAAATATTGGTATAATTTTCTTCCTTGTTTATTTTAGTTTTCAATTGTTTATATTTCTATTTCATTTTAATTGTTGTTTGAAGTAGTTTATGTTTGTTGCTATGTTGATGTTGTTTTCTTCATTTATTTACATGTTAATTGTTATCATATGTGAGTAGTCTCCTCTAAGACTTAGGGGGATCTTGAGTAAGGATAAGTTGTTAAATATGGGTTGTTAACATATAGTTTGTGGGTAAAAGTTTGGTCTTTGTGCACATGCATTTAAAGTGTTTGATGAAATATTTGTATGAAAGTTCAAATCTTTTGTTGATATATGCTTAACATCTACTTGATTGAGAATGAAAAGGGGATGTTTGATACTCTGTGTATGAAGAATTGGAAGCAAGGTGAAAACTTTGTGAAAGATTATGGGATTACTAAGGAATTAGTTGTTAAACCTAGGCCAAACCACCACCCATAACTTGTTAAACCTATAATCTCCTCTACCCTACTTAAGTGAACTCGAAAGTCTTAGCTTTTATAAATTTGTTTAAACTCATCTCATTTATTGCCTTGCTTTATCTCTAGTTATTAGTTTATATTCTAGTAATTAGTTAAACAAACCCTTTCAACTATTTAGGCTAAACTTGATTTGAACAAGCTAAGTACAAGTCCCCGCCATCTTTGCAAACGATCTCTAATTATATTACTTTAATTAGGAGTTTTTATAAATTGTTTTGGTGTGAGCATGACGACAAAACTCCTTCATCGGCAGGTTGGTTACCCTTCTTTTCTTGATGTTTTGCATGATAAATGGATTCATGGTTATTCACTTGCCCAATTGTACTCTCTATTGCCAACGAACTTAATCAACATGCCTCAGATATGTATCTCTCAATTGCAAAATGACAGGGGAGGTTGGGATTTCGAACGAGTTCGTGATGTTTTTGGTATTGACGCGATCCCTTATATTCTTTCTATTCTCTATCCCAAGGGAAATGAACGGGATAACATCTTCTAGTCTTTAACTCCCAATGGTAAGTATTCAGTCAAGAGTGATTATAGGCTAGCTTTCTCTGTATTATGGGAGGCAAAGGCTTCTACAACATATTCTTTACACATGGATCATGAATCAGTTGCATTTTTTTGTAAGAAGCATCTATAGGCCCTTTTTGCATACCTAGAAAGTGGAAAGTGTTTCTTTGGAAGATCCTCTCAAATTCTCTTCCTTCTGGAGAGGAAGCCATGAAGAGAGGACTCAATTGGAATTATATGTGGTCGAACTTGTAATTTTGAGCTGTCGTGCATTGAATCTTTGAGTCACATCTTCTGTGATTGCAGCTTTGCCAATAAAATCTGGTTTGGTTCCTGCTTGGGTATCCGGAGCAACATGGGCAACAACAACATATCAATCCAGAAGTGGATTATAAATTGGATTGTCCTCTTTTTGAAAAGCCAGCATTTATTACTATGGTCTCCTTTTTTATCAGTACCCTTTGGAGGCTATGGGACCTTCGAAATAATTTGACTTTCCACGATTCCAATCTTGATCTTTATTCATTCTTTAATCAACTGAATAGTGAT
The DNA here is from genome assembly GCF_048544455.1 of Silene latifolia. Taxonomy (NCBI): domain Eukaryota; kingdom Viridiplantae; phylum Streptophyta; class Magnoliopsida; order Caryophyllales; family Caryophyllaceae; genus Silene; species Silene latifolia. Next base: position 79,349 of record NW_027413341.1, read on the forward strand.
TTTATTGATAACATCAGGGTTGAGAAAAATAGAAAGACCAAGATTGATATGGATACTTCGGTGCAACTGGATGATCAAGATGAAGCTTTTAGAATTTGGAATCACTTGCCACATGTTTTGATTGGAAATAAAATTTGTTCGAACAATATCCGAATCAAATGTGATGAATCCTGGAAATCGAATTTTAAATCGTCTGCAGGTTGCTTTTTTCAAGATATATGGGTGTTATTTTTCACCGGGGTCCGAGAAATTTCTGGGCATAATCAGACTTTCAAGCAGAAGCCATGACACTCCAATTTGCAATTTCTGATGCTAGTTTGAGGGGTTCAGCCACATCGATGCAACGACAGAATGCATGAATCTTGAATTTCAAGTTAACGGAATTGGTGAAGTTAATCAAGATGTCGCTCCAATTAACGAGTCCATTTCTTTCCTAGCTATATCATGCATTGTTTTTCTCTTAGTCATTATCCTAGACAATTTAATAGGATTGCTCATGCTTTAGCAAAAGCTATAGCATAATCGAGCAGTTTTTCACACTGACAAAAAAGAAAAAAAAAATAGAAAACGTAAAAGTTGAGTACAAATGAGAAAATCCCTTTATAATAAGAAGTTTACTAAGCTGGCATATTAGCGCACTTGCTATAACCGAACAACATACACCATAATATTTCGAAACACATTATAAATTACAGCTTGGATAAAAGTTACAAAAGCACAACTCGACTAAAATGGCGGCACATCATCCGAACTTCACTGGCCGCAGACTGCGTTTCTGACATAAATCCAGTACATGGTCGCAAGCAATCTGTGAGACTATTCAGATAAAAGAGAGAGACGGTGACCCAATATCCAATAGGCTCATTTGTACCAACATAGATTATATGTAATAATTCCTCAGGAAGAACCAGTGCTAACTCGCAACCGTTTCACGTCATTTTCTGGAACACTAGCATCACCACCATTGTGTCTAGTTGAGCTTGTAGCTGTCCCTTTGACCTGCACAAGCAAGTCACACTCGAATGACAATGTGTATAGTGGGATTAAAAACTACCTACCCTCTCTGTGCCCAACCCATCCATTAATAGGCAAGGATTTGGGTTGAATTCACAGGGGAGATCGTCTCATACAAGACTCATTCATTACTGCAAAGCAAGTGTATCATACATTTTCGTCAGGGACAACAGCGTATTTTCCTGTCGACAAACCCGATATTTTCCCTGCCATATCATGAAGACGGTAGATGAGGAACATGATTTTTTGGTACACAACTTCAGGGAAGAAATGTGAGAAAAAGAGTTAAACCTGCAGAAGGATCAGCTTTGGAGATTTCTATCTTCTGATTCCCTGATCCATCGATGCTCAAGGCGTCTATAATTGTTGGCAAATTTCTGCAATACCCTCATGTGATGTTATGTACTGTATCTTCTACCATAGTGCATTCAGAAGACAAGCGGAGACACAAAGTTCGGGGATCTACAAGGCAATTATAATTTTTTCCTTTTTTTCAGGAGGGGGGTGAGCAGCTTGATAATCGTCAACATAAGGCTGAGTTATGAGATCAAGAATTCTGACTACATGATCGGAAAGACCATCAAAGTAAAAGTCATTCCTACTATTCAGAACTCCCAACACCTGGAGGGATTTGTAAAGCAGTTGAAGACTAAAGTCAGTTATAAAAGAGCAAAATCTTGATTGAAAAAATTATATTTATCCTTGGCTTTGGGGGACAGCAGCCTGTGCTAGCCCTCCTCGCTCCGCCATTGAATGCATTCAACTTGATGAACTTACATGTGATAATCATAGGGAAATGAACATCTCCTTTGATGGTAATTCAAACAGAACACATGAATCGATCAGAAGACAAGCATACAGAAACATAAGCATTTGCAGTTACCTATCAGCAGAGTCCCCATGCCCAAGCTGTCCATTTGTACCCCGTCCCCAAGAAAATACATTGTTTCTCTCGGTAATGGCCAATGTATGTCTCCAGCCACAACAGATCTGCACTACTTTCTGTCATGAACAAAAGACGAGAGAGATCGGTAAATGAATATCCCGACGAAGAAGTGTGAATATCAATAACAGTTGATTAAAAATTGTAAGTGACCAAGTAAAAGATTTGCCTGATCATCAGGAAACAGGACTTGCACAGGAGAGCAACGATCAACATTGTCACCCACTCCCACCTGTCCAAACTGCAGGGAACACGGAGCTAAGATTCAGATCTTAATTAACCACCCAAGGTAGCAAAATCTAATCGATGACCAAACACGTAGAGATTTAGCATAACACTAAACTAACAACTTAAAGCACTGATGCAAAGGCATAACCCTCAACTCACAGAAATGTAATTTGAGAGCCACGGGATCAAAAGAAAAAGTTCGAAAGGTCACACTCTTCTAGATAACTCGCCCTATTGCCCATAACATGGTCATGTAGTTTACTTTCCCTATTCATTTGGATTCCATGAACAATACATTTACATATGGCACAAATATTGATAAACGGGCTAGCAGGAAGAGTATTTTAGTCAAGTAGATGGACGGGGTAAATAAAAGCAAGTTGAAGGTAGTGGAATTCACAAACTCTTAGAGGGTATATGTGGCTTTTTGAACCAGAAACTACCCTAAAATGGAAATGCAATGAAATGGTTTGAATGACCAAAAAAGGAAAATGCAGCTAACCCGAGTGAGTGGAGGGGGACAGGGAGAATTAGAAAATCTCCTTATTGAGTAATATCTTATTACAACGTTTTTTTTTTAAATCGTGCATATATTTTCTTTACCAAAGTTCATAAATAGATATCCAGCAGAATTCTGATGAATAAATTATGGTCATCAGAGGTACCAGCCAGTCATGGGATGAGATGTGTACAAATCTTACTCCCTATATATAAATATAGAAGAACTTAGAATCTTAGATACCGATATGATCATGGTTTAGGAACAATATTTTTTTAATTAAAAATTAATAGCAGGGACATAGCTCCATGTAATGGCACATGTAACCAAAAAAATGATTCATTCAAACATTTAAAAGATAAACGCCCACGGCCCTCAGCAAAAACCCTCAGCTGAAGAAAATATTCTCTCTCCTAAAAGTGATTGAACCAGTAAACAAAACCGACTAATTTTGCTATATTCTGCTTCAATTTGTTAATTTTCAGCCATGTTCACATTCAAACGAACATTAGAATAACATCAAGCTTAGACTGCCTAAGCTGACATTATGGATATACCTTGTTCCATCCCCAGCCATATAGCTTTCCCTCAGATGTGACCGCCATTGTGTGCCTCCAACCACCAGAGATCTGCAAAATTAGGCCGGACGAAGGACATGTAAACTGATGTTAAGGATCAAATTTAGTACGAGACAGAGTCACCATAGTTGTTCCAGCTTTTTTCTTTAGACTACCACAAAATTGAGAGTTATCTTTGTGATCAATCAAAAGAAGTGCTTAAACAAAATATGGAGGATGGACGAAAAGGAGGAAATTAATGGGATTCAGCAAGTAACCTGAGATATGGTCGTGTTGCTCAAAGCTTCCAACTTATAGGGAGTAAGATGATCTTCAAAATCTCCATGCCCCAGTTGTCCATATTTACTCCACCCATATGTGTATATGTTACCGGCAGTCGTAACAGTTATTGTATGCCTCCACCCACAAGCAACTAGAGTCATTTTTATTCCCTGCAACGTTCAAAATTTTGATAAGGGTAGTAACTAAAACTAATAACCACGGAAAATGATTCACTATGATGATACAACCAGTTCTGCATGATAAAATGAGGAGAGCTTTAGTAGCCATACAGAAACAATAAATTCTTTCATTTCTGACAATACTAAACCTTCACAGATAGGTTTTCATTCATATTTGAATCACCATAGAATTTTGGATAAATCTAACACCACAAAGAACCCTTGGCTCTCATTCAAAGCATGCCAGCATGGTACTAGTTATATATCCCAAATTCAATACTGGAGAGGTCTTAGCCTATTGGTTAAGAGACTAAGAGTTAAGACCGAGGAATCATGAAAAAAAAAATTGGTTTTTCTAAGTCATACAATTCTGTTTTTTCAAATTCTACATGGTATACCCCTCATTTTTCAAAAACATCACTCCGTAGATTTAATAAATAGTTCTTAAAATACCCAAATTACTAAAAATCAAGTTTTTAAACTGTTAAATTTTTTAAAGAAAATATGTTTACAATTGACTAAACAATATTTATGTTAATGTTATTACAAAATTATTGCTTTTTTGATCAACAAAAAAGTGCATAAAATAAACATTTAAAAGAGGCGGATTAGAACATTTTGTGTATTTTAAGAGGTTTTCATTAAGTTTAGGGGGTAATGTTTTTGAAAAAACGAGGGTGCCACATAGAATTCGTAAGAAGTGACTAAGAACACAATGGCACCACGTAGAAAAACCAACTTTAATGCAAATGACTTGAAGGTACAATGATTAGGCCACAGTTTTTATTGTTCATAACTGGTCTTCACATCAGATGTCTAGTGGGAAAATGTCTCCAGATATGTTTCTCCTTGGTTATTGGAACGGAAAATGGCACAAAACAACTGGACATTGTAAAGGTAATATTGGCCACATATATAGCGCAATAATCGAGATCAGAATATCAGATCATGACGACAGATTAAGTGATCAAGTCTCAAACCGAGATTTAATAATTAATACACCCACATATGAGTTTCCACTTTCCACGTACTTTTTCGAATTGTCTGAGTTAACCAGTGAGAATGCACTATAGAATTCAGATTACTCAGACAAATTTGAGTCAGAACACTCAAAAGTAAGAGTTGGAGACTGTTGGCATACATCGATTGGCGCAACTTTCTCAGGAATCAGACGGTCATTGCGGTCACCCAAGCCCAAGTTTCCATATCGGCCCCATCCCCAGCCATACAGCTCACCGGTTTCTGTGACAGCAGCACTGTGCTCAGCCCCAGCAGCAACCATTTTCACCGATACTCCCTGGCAAGAACAGTTGGAAGTTTAGACATAAGAGGTTACCTTGGTAAGTGGCACTGCATAATTGAACCAAAGCAAGTATAGGAACCGAAAAGTTAAGCATACCTTTTCCTTCCGATTGTTGCATAAGAACAAAATGATGAGAAATGTTGGCCTTTCTAAAATTACGAAATATTACCTGAAAAGTTTGAATCTTTTGTGGGATGAGAGAATCCTCAGTTGTGTTGAGACCAAGCTGGCCATTTTGATTCCTTCCCCAACTTCAATTAAAATTAGAGACATAAATAGGTTAGTCAATAGAAACAAAAATCCTAATAAAGAAATATGATTACCAGTACAATGCATCCTTAGAACAAATCATTATTTAACCTAAACCAAACGATCAATGAAGTTACCACGAATGTGTGAAATCACAAAATAATCGGGGGCAAAGTGAGAGGTGTTAAGATGGGCTGCCAACCTTCTCCCAACCACTGACCTACCCCTACTGTACTTCATATATTGGCTCAACCACAGATAATAATAGTAAGACCATATATAAAATTACATATAAGCAAACTAGCAAAATATTTTATTAAAACATAGGCTTGTACCACGCAAACAAAGAATAAACCCCCTTCAACAACCTATGTGCTTCAGGCCCCCTTGTGCACAAGAATCAAAGTTGAGGAAAATGTGAGACCACAACTCACAATGACTGTAAGGAAGGAAAATTAAGATTCGAGAGGTAACCAGTCAACCACAAACGAGATGTAAAACCAGGTAGAGTCAGCTTTAACTCAGCAAGCACCAGAAACTCGAGAGCTCACAACCCTTACATATGCAAGAAAAGAGCCTCACGTCCTTAATCGATCTAGTTAATCAACACATGTAGATATTAATCACAGCAGGGAACATATGTAACCATGCAAGTCCTTACAAGGATATAAGGGCTATAAACATCATCTTGCACATATTTTTTTTCAGAAGAAAACACCTAAAATAGTTAGAGAAGTAGACGGGGGATATTCCCAAAATGATTACATATCAAGAGAACATAGGTTTAGGTTTAGACCACTAACCTCATTACTTCCCCATTCATATTGATCGCCAAACAGTGACTGTCACCACAAGCAATTTGCTTGATCTTCACACTGTTTAATGTCATGATTGGTTGAGGAATGAACACATCACTAGAGTTACCATGGCCTAATCTTCCAAAATCACCCCTGAAAACACAAATTCACTCAAAAAAATCAATGTTTCAAGCATCAATTTCCTCCACAAGCCAAATAATGCAAGTGTTGAATAACAGAAGTAGGAAATCTGTTTTAACATAATGACAAAAGATCGACAACGTCAAGTCGTCAAACATACCATCCCCAACTATAAACTTGCAAACGTGGCTCAGAATATGCAAGAGTATGGTCCGCCCCACATGTGATGGAGTTCACCTCATGTCCATCCAAGGCACTCAATTGGACAGGAGAAAAGCGATCTTCGGCATCTCCGTGTCCTAATTGTCCGTCCTCTCCTCTTCCCCATGAGCAGATCACATCTCCGGCTGCAGCATAAAATCAGCCCTCACGACTCAAAATACATAAATATATTGACCATAGTTCAGTGATAGATCATACTGTATATTTTCTACGTTGGCGTGAAAAAAGTAAATTACAGCTTAATTGAGACATCTAATCCTGGCATGAGCATTTTGCGCTTGCTGACAAGCCAAATGCAACTGTCTTTCTAACCCCAAACTCAACTCTTTGCTATGACCACCTCTCCATACAAAGTTATGAGCTTCAAGTCATATATAGCCTTTAAACACCTTATTAACTTTAAGAAAATGGAGATAAAACTAACGAGAATCAAAACCATTACCCCAATGTCTCAAATGCTCGTTTATGACAGGACGAACATAGAGGTTATATGCAAATAACCCATAACGAAAATTGCATCAAAAATTACATCAAATGATTGTTACTTTGTAATAAAAAAAAAAAAAAGAAAAAAGACCAGCTCCAAAATAGATTTCCTTTATGATTAAAAATTTTGGCAATCACAGGAATCGTGATTAACCACTATGCCACTATAACCTTCCATAACTTGCACTCTAAACAAAACAAATAGGTTGATGATGGCACTTGCGGCCACAAAACCCGACTTGAATGTTGAAACCATCAATT